>NW_015150682.1:668930-721108 GCF_000732505.1 Cyprinodon variegatus
TACAGCAAATTGTACTACCAACCACTGGGGGCTCCAGCCCGTCATTTTGAACCGGAAAGCGCACGCTTCGTAGCCAATCAGAAGGCCGAGATTTCAGAGCACTCTGTTATCGCGAGACGTTGTCCCTTCCTTTTCCCTTTTCGCTCTGAATCCAAGATGGTAGGTACAGCTAACAGATATTGTAATATATGATAGCTGTTTTATCCACTTCCATCCTCTTTGTCAAACCAAATAATTTTGCTGATTTGTATTCAAACATGACCCGAAGTTATTTTGTGTTGAAAAACTGCCGTTCTTTTCAGCCATTTGTGAATCCCGTCCATATTATACCTTTGGTGCCGCTTTAAGTCATGTTGCCGACTGAAAGCCAACACTGAAAGCTCTTATGTGAGCGTGATACTGTTTTAAACACTAGCTTACTTATTTGTACGGCTTACAATCGTTTCAAAGTTCAATTGAGATAAGTGAAATGTCGTATCCCTTTTACAGCAGTGGGTTTGGATCAAAGCTAGGCGCTGTTGTCAACGTGTAGACTAGCTTCGGCTAACTAAGTGAAATCCGTACTTGATCAAACATCATTCCAAATGTGATTAGCTTACTGTGGTTTAGTGTGGTGTTATGGAAGTTTTGTACTAAACTAATTAACCTAACTGTTATTTTTCATTGAAGTGAAAATTCACCTCATTTTGTCTTTTATTTTTTAAGGGAGTCGACATCAGGCACAACAAGGACCGTAAGGTGCACAGGAAAGAGCCAAAGAGCGAAGATATCTATCTGAGGCTCTTGGTCAAGGTAAATGCACGCTGTTTTATCCCATTAAATAGCTTCACTGATATTTATTTGTGCTTTGAGTTTGTGTCTTGTGAATATTTTCTAATTTGTCTTATTGTTTTTAAGTTGTACAGGTTTCTTGCCCGCCGCACAAATGCTCCCTTCAACAGGGTGGTCCTGAAGAGGCTGTTCATGAGCAGGTCCAACAGGCCTCCCATCTCCATCTCCCGCCTGGTTAGTCTCACATAGTTCAGAAAGTTTCTGCTCCACCTTGGCAGCATCATATGTAGATGGATGCTTGTATGTTCAGAAGTATCAGTTTTGCCATGTGTATTACATGGCGCATATTGGGTTGTAAAGGGGGGCCTTAATTGTTTTGAGAGATCTGCTGAACTTGAGCACGTCGAACATGCTGTGGCTTACAATTTTTAAAATGTGTTATAATAGGGATATTATAATTACTCATCTGCCCCATTTTGACTTATTCTTTTTAAAGAAGGTTGTCCTTTTAGATTTTCGTTGTGATGTTGAAGCATAGTTTTAAATTGACACCTTCTAATAGCAAGTTAAAAAGCAGGCCAGGTTTTTTTTTTTTTTTTTAAGAGACTTTAATAGCAAAAAATGTCAGAAGTTTATAAAAGTTCTGTTTTGATGTATATGAAGTATTGCATTATATTTGCATCTTCTACGTGTAGCTGAATTGATTGAAAGGTAGAAGAGTGAAACCTTTAAAGTCGTAGGGAAGTCATATATAAATGTCAGATCATTCTGGCTTAAACATGTATATAAATGTACTCATTATCAGATGATATTGTCCCAAAACTTACAAAATGTATATATAAAAAAAAAAAAAGAAATCCTGTCTTAAAATCTTTTTTTTTTTCTAGTTATCTTATGCAGGCCAGTTAGTTATACGTCAGCTTGTACACTTAAATTTGGCCAATGATATATCAACGGTCATCAGTCAATCTAATTTTTGTCTGTCATAGCACCTTGATTCATATGTCGCAGCTAATATACGCAAAGGTTGAAATAAGAAATAAGAATCATTTATTTTACCATCGAGTTACATCCCGGTGTTCATGGGAATGGAGGTCTGTTTTCGAGCTAATAGCACTGGCAACGTTGCGATGCAAGGGCTCAAACATGTACGGTTGTAAGCCTTCTACACCAAACCAAGCGTCTGGCGTCCTCTTTCAAAACAACTTTGTCCCCACTTTCTTCCTCTAAATAAAAAATATATGACGAGGAGACTCCTCCACGACCTCCGACACCAAACTCTCCTCCTCTTGCATGTTTCCTCTGTCCATAGCATTCCTTTCAGTGTAGTTGCCAAGTGCTACTTGATCCTAATTGGGGAAAAACTAGTTGGTTCCCATTGGGAGAGCAAGATGCTTCCGATAAACCGGCCACAATCAAACTTGCTTGCTAACCTTCACATTCACTTTATTCACTCTTGTAAAGTTGGAAACCGCTCTGGAGAATTCAGAAATGCAAGGGTTGGAACAGCCATTTCTTTACAACTTTAAGAAGGGGGGGAAACATTCGGATGGAAGAGTGCAGCTGTTTAAGTCATTTAATCTGGCTTTCCAGAATGTTTTTGTATGTCCTTGGTGTTTAATTTTTTTCTTACTTGGACCGGATAAATTATAATTAAAGGAGATGACTAACAGCCTAGTGTTTAATGTGGAGAAGAAAAATTGGCAAACGTGATGGATTGCAAATCGTTTTAAGCCACACAATGAAACTCATAGATTTACATGTTACAACCCAGACCCCCGTTCACCCTTGGCCTTGCATGTTCTTGTAAATCGTTTTTCATCATGAATTAAACCTGGCCCTCTTTTGTCTCCCAACCAGATCCGTAAGATGAAGCTTGCTGGCCGTGAGAACAAGGTCGCAGTTGTTGTGGGAACTGTCACTGATGATATCAGGATTCAGGAGATCCCCAAGCTCAAGGCAAGTCTTTTTTTTTTTAGCTTTTTTTTTTTTTTTACCCCTTTATTTACTTTGTAGCTCTAAATTTGTATATTTTGCTCCTCAGATCTGTGCTCTCAGAGTGACTGACGGTGCCCGCCGCAGGATCCTGAAGGCAGGAGGGCAGGTGATGACATTTGATCAGCTGGCTTTGAGTTCTCCCAAAGGACATGGCACAGTGCTGCTGTCAGGTAACTGATATTCTCTTATTTATTATAGGTAAATGTTCCAAAATGGCAGCATTGTGCAGATTTATAGAAATTAGCTCAGTTATATCCACACTTAATGAGTTGGAAAACAATCAGAAGGCGATAACATTGACTGTTCTGTTCCTATCCAAGATTTATACTTTGGTGTTGACATTTGGTTGCTGGATATAAGTTATCCTCAGCATATTACTGTTAAGTACTCAAAAATGGCTGCTTTTTTCCCCACATTTTCTGTTGGTTTTGGTCTCAAAGTCTAGAAAAAAAAGTAATTAAATTTACCTTGTTGGGATTTTTTCTTTCACTTTTTATTCCTTTTTTTTAGGTTTATGCCTAATAAAAACAAAACATAAAATAACAGTTTAAGAATATTGACAAGAAACAAATGTTTAGTTTAGTAACTGCTTTAAGGAATCTGTGTAGGTTATTGATATTTTTGTTTGTCCACAAAAGCAGTGAAATATCCTAACACCACACCCAGAAAAGCATTGTGCTGTAACATGATTTGTGTAACCTGCAGATAAGCCCTGTTTCTAGTTAAAGGATTGCCAGTACTACTTTGTATCCAGGAGTTTCTGAATATGCAAAACAAAATGTAACATTCTGCAAAGAATAGATTCTCGAAAGAAAATCACACATCGCTCAATCTTGTAAAGACACATCTTGTTTTCATCTAGTTTAGAATTTTACTGACCTGTGCATCCTTATTTCGTTAATCTATTGTAAGATTATCTTTTAAAACATTAAAGCAGCTTGATGAGGAGTAATTATAAACATAAAATTACATATTATGATCATTCCTTTACTCTTCAGGTCAAAGGGAACAAAAGTTGCTTCTTTTTTTTTTTTTTTACATTTCACTATAATTGTAGTGAAAAAAATTTTGAGATGTAAAACTGCTGAAGTTGTTTGAGAATTTTAATGTCCTTTTGTGCCTGTTGCTAACATCTTGATTTCTTCACTAGGACCCCGCAAAGCCAGAGAGGTGTACAGGCACTTTGGAAAAGCTCCTGGAACCCCTCACAGCCACACCAAGTATGTATGCACACATCAACCAAAATCAATAATCACACTGTTGGTATCAATAATTTGATGGTTAAACAGAGGAACCCAGTAAAACTAACATAAAAATTTTTAAATATATTGAACAGTTTTTATCCAGTAAATCAGGGATGTCAAACTCATTATTTCTAGTCACTTGGGCATAATCAAGTATTTAAAAGGGCTGTTTGAAGCTGTAATTATGAAAATTTGATTTCATTATTCATTTAGGAAGAGTATACTAATCTGGTATTAGATTTGGTCCCATTTAGATTAAAGTTAAGCCACTGCATGCACTTTATAAGAATGCATGCCTCTATTTTATAAAGCACTATTACTGCTATTAAGGGTTGAATAAATTGCTGGAGGCCAAATTCCGCCCGCAGGGCCTTGAGTTTGACGTGCACCAATTATCGACTTGATCAACTATTAAACTACAGGTCATCTGTGTTTTTGCAGTATTTAAGACTAAAACAGTCGTCAGTACATCTTAGATTTACACTTTTTCTAAAGAAAAAAAATTGAATTTTTTACGGTGCAAAAGCCTACACTGTATTTTGACTTGCTTAAATTATTGGACCATTCTATGATCGCATAACAATAGGCAACAGGTTACCTTATAGAAGTATCTGCTGATATTTTTTTAATCAAATGCCCATTAGGTTTTTTTTTTGCTAATTTTTTTTTTCCAATTGGTCGTTTTTTACCACGATTTTCCATCTTTAAAGGGACTCTTCTTTTTCCTGCTTGTAGTCTGGTTCAATATGTCTCTCTCTATAGATATATCTACCAGCAGAAAGTATCTCATATGCCTTTTAATCAGAAATTTTGCTAATTGAAATTGATTCTAATTTTAAGACTTTTAAAATATTAAGCACAGAAAAATTACTGGTGCGCCATTGTTTATTTTTATTCTGCTCCTAATTTATCATTAAGCCAAATTGGAACCAAACCCACTGTGGTGGTAACCAGTTATTAAATCTGAAGCAAATAAATCATAACATTAAAAAAGGTAATAAAACTAATAACTTTGTGTTTTCTTTACTCTGTGGAGGGGATGTATTGACAGATGCCTGAAGAGTCCCTTTTCACTCTTTCCTACAAACGATGATTTGAACTTTTGATCTCCCCTAAATGTGTTTTAATTAATTTAAATTTTTTATCATTTCTTCTTTAGGCCCTATGTCCGCTCCAAGGGCAGGAAGTTCGAGAGAGCACGTGGTCGCAGAAGCAGCCGTGGTTACAAGAACTAGTCTGTTTTTGTTTTTCATGCAATCTGATTAATAAAATGATTGGCTGTCCAAAAAAAAACAAGTGTCTGTGCTTTACTGGGAAAGTTCAAGAATGGGTGGATTTTTAGGACATGAATAAACTTCCAAAAATACTCCAGGCTGTGGGCTTCTCATTGTACCGTGATTGTCTTTGGATGAGCCTTCATCGGTTGGTCCGATAACAAATGACTGGAGCCGGAAGTGGCGTGGTGCTGATGATTGGAGAATGTCGGTGGGTGTTCCAATGTTTTCCTTGCCGTCATTGGGTTTCCTCTCCGCCGCTCAGAGCAGCAGCTGCCACGGCTCCACACACTTCCTGCTCCAAGGCACTTTTACAGTCCCGAAGACGAGGACAGGATGAGGTAATTTGAACTTTGTCTTGGAAATGCTTTGTGCTTTCAGTTAGCCTATATAAATCCATGTGGGTTAAAAAACGTGAAAAGCAAAATCTTTTTTTATTGTCTGGTTAATAAATCACAGCGCTCGCTAGCTAACAGGCTAGTTTGTGTACATCTTAACCAACAGTTTGACTTGTTACTGTAAAGTAGGACTTATCGGTAAATCACTAACTTATCGGCTCTTTTTACATCAGATAATGCAAATGTGGCAAATCTGGTTGAACTTGATCTGAAGCGACTAACCGCTGGCTTCTGCTAACTGACAGAGCTGACAGTTCAGACTAGCTAACCTTAAACTGGGGACGCATCTGTGAGCGTTTATCATTAAATCTATAATATGGACAGGCTTTCAGCTATTTATACGCTATCGAATAGTTTTTTATCAGTTGAAAATTTAAAGGTGAAGTTACCTGCCTAACAATTAGGCTAGCTAGGTTAGGTGGTCAGCATCGATCAAAGTTTCCATGTAAAGCTACGGATACCTAAAGTCCCCTTTAAGGGTTTAAAATACCTCTTTAAAGTTTGTAAAACACGTTTTTTCCTCCCGTCGTTATGAAATGAACCAAACGGTGGATTTGTCCGCTTTTCCTTACAGTAGTGTCTTTGTTTAGGGGGACAGATTGAGCCTGCTGGTGTTATTATTCCTGTCCCCGCCCTGCACTTCAAGGACGTAAGATGCAACAATGGGCATCAGTGAGGTGCATTTCTGCGGCTTTAATCAGATCAGGACATCGGCCAACTGTTGGTTTTGTCTGCCTTTCTGCTTGCACAATGTTTCCAGACTTTTCCAGAGCTCGGAAAACAGATGTGACCAGGTTGATCTCAGTCTGAGTGCTTAAAACAGGTTCAAATAAAGGCTCTGTCATTTTTTACAGTTCAAAGCTCAGTTACTTACTAGAATTACACTTTTAAATGTTAATTGCCTTGAAAATATATTATTATGACTAAAACATACGCATCAATGCAAATAAATATTTATTTAATCTACATTTTATGTGATTATCTGTTTGGAATTATATTCAGTCCCCTTTACTCTGCTTACTTAATATTTACTATAAATGGAAACAATCAGAGAGAAATTCGATCCCTTGTAAAAATTCAAATCAAATCCTAACAAAAAAACAGAAAAATGGCCCCACAACATATTGATTTACCACGCCTAAACACAAATGCACTTCACTTTTTTATTTTTACCTGTTAAAACATAATTTTGCTTCACTTTAACAGCTGTACACTTATTTGCAAATCACATGAGAACACACTATTATAAAAACAATAAAAAATTAACAGAAATATAATTTGTATTTATTTCTTTCCCAAGGCAACCTTATGTCTTTTATAATAGTAGAAATTTTAGGAAAATCCATGCTGAAGTGTTTCTTTCAGCTTATTTAATATGATAAAAGAAGTTTTCAAAGCCTGAAAATCATCAAATTAAGATTGTTTAATTGTTAGTTTTGAACGTAGCTCATTTTTGCCTGAAAAAATCCTAGCATTGACTATATTTAAAGTTGTCCCTGAACAACTTCAGCTAACCCATCAAAAAACATTTCTTTGTACAACAACCTACAAGGAAGTGTGAACAAACTAATGGAACTGCATGGATCACATTTCTTCAGGAAAAGTCCACCTAGTGTCAGAAATCTGTATTGTAGCTTTTGTTAGATTGGTAAGATTTGATAAAACTCTTAAGGCTCATTATTCTGGTGGCATTAATCAATATAATTTTGGTTGAAGAACATTTTTAATATTAAAACTGAATATATTTCAGAGAAAAGCTCAAATAGCTGCTGATATTTCAGGAAATATGATCTTTGATTAATATATAAAAGAAAATCCATGATGAATTTCCATTATCTTTCAGATGCAACACATTACCAGTGTGTTTATATCTTGGATGCTTTTTAGAATTAGAATTTTAGAATTAAACTTTATTGTCATTACATTGTCACAAGTACAAACCCATCTATGCATTTAACTGATCCTTTTGGTGAGCGGTGGGCTGCGATTCTGCGGTGCCTGGAGAGCGGTGTGGGTTAAAGGGTCTTGCTCAGGGACCCAGAGTGTCAGTCCGTGGTAATAGGGCTTTAACTCAGAACCTCTGGGATAAAAGCGCAATGCCCTAACCACTAGGCCGCCACTTCCTGTATTCATATTGTTTGTCCTATTTGCAATTAGTTTGACTTATTTTTATAGTGCATAGTCCATTTTTCATATGAGTTATAAAAACAACATTTAAAATATTTCAGGACCATTTTAAAGGATTTTCTTACTCTTAATTTTCTGATGTGACATTAAAATACAAGATTTTGTAAATGATAATGTAGAACAAATGTAATACAATGAGACCTGCTTTTTCTCAAACATGTCTTTATTACTGCTGTTCAAAAATGACCTATCATTTCCGAGAATAAAAAACAACTTTGACTCATGTTTGAACTGATGCAGCTTGGTCTGTGTGCTACTCGCCTAATTTTAATTTATATATTCAGAAACTAGAGGGTGTTAGCTTTTAAATAATGTATTGCACATGTAATTTGGGCTTACAGTTCCTAAGTTATTTGCTTTTCCATTAGGGTAAGCAAAATAGACGAGAATTTCCCAAAATGAGGTGGATGTTAAGAGGTTAAACAAAAAATATATACAAAATAATCAATTAATCTAGCATATTCTGTTGAAGTATAAAAGTTAATGTAACACTTAACTTTTAGTGACCGATAATGAACTTAGCTTATTTATAAACCAGCTGGTATTGTCACAGCTGCTGACCAGGCAGACCTCCATTTTCGAAATGATGCCATCGCAAATCAAAACTTACCCAACGTCATGTGACTGCGGTAGGAAGCTGGAAGTTGATTTCGGATTTTATAGGTTAGAACCAATGCTAATGATGAATAAGGAATTTTCCAGAGCAATGCATGCATATGTTACAATATCCCCTATAGTGTATTTCTACAGTATAAAATAGTCTGATAATGCTGAAACGATGGACATATTCCACCACAGCTGTTGTTTCTTTTCATTGGATTAACAAGGAAATAATTTTGTTTAGATGATTCAAATAACTCAGAATACCTTTGCTTGTTTCCAGACCCATTTATCAGTTCCTAGTAATA
This sequence comes from Cyprinodon variegatus, assembly GCF_000732505.1. Classification (NCBI taxonomy): domain Eukaryota; kingdom Metazoa; phylum Chordata; class Actinopteri; order Cyprinodontiformes; family Cyprinodontidae; genus Cyprinodon; species Cyprinodon variegatus. Next base: position 677,711 of record NW_015150682.1, read on the forward strand.
AAGTCCTAACAGAAATACTCCAGGAGTTATATTCTTAATGAAAGTATTATGATCAGGACCCTGGTGAGCACTATTTAACACCACTATTTGCTGTTATATAAAATAGTTTGATACAGATGCAAAAGTTGTTTGTATGAAGCAACAAAAATGGCAGAAAAACATAATAAGTCTGCAAATGCTTTTACTTGCTGGGTAGTCTTAATTTAAATTTTGGGATTTTGTGTACTTCTTTCTATAATCGTCTGTGAACCAATATACTTTCTTTTAACTTTTTTGCTGACACGCTTGAATTGGATGCTTTGATACTATTTTACAGTTTAATAAATAAAGAAACGGTTGCTTATGCCATTTGTTTCAGTTTGAATTCAGTGTGTTTAAATCATGAATAGTTATTCAATGTCTAAACCATTTTTGTGCCATCAGTCTATCAGGAAGTGATTGACATTGTCACTATGGTTCCTGAAGAAATGTAAAATATAATCTGTCAGCAGCTGAGGTTCAGAACCAATGACCTCTGTAGTGCCGTAGGTCACGCCAACATAAACTAATCATTTTAGCAGCGCCTCACTAAAAAATAGTTCAAATAAGTATGTTTTATGTAAAATAATATATACAATGAAGATGCATTAGTTTTTATTCATTGTTTAACCAATATGAATATTTATTTACCAATCTAACTGTATAGTGAATCATGGCAGTCTTGGTCTTCCATATCAGGGGGCAAAGTGTTTATCAACATAAGATAACTATAATGACCATTTCCGTATCAGTGCTGTGGTTTCACAATATAACATTTGCACTTGCTATCGTTAAATCCATGTGTGCAGTAAAGGTAGACAGTATATGTTGGGTTAAAATATTTAGTGTCATGCCTTTGAACTGTGCCAATTGAAAGAAAGTGCTGAGGGTATTGTGTTCATGATCGGAAATGATAGTCTGCCAACTGCTGATGTCATGGAAATTTTTCCACAATGATATTGCATTGTCATTTTTGCCCAATACCTCTTGGTGTCTCAACAATTGGCATATTTTTGTGGCTGCAAAAATCAGATACATGTTGCTTCATAAAGCAAATCTTAGCACTGCAGTGAAGGATTCAGGATTCAGACTGTGATAGAGGACACTTTTCTCTAACCCCCTGAGCGCAAAGGAACAAAAGAGTATGTAAACGCTTACAAGCTGCAGGCATTTGCAGTTTTTCATGCAAAGTAATGTGTTTCAGCAAGGCTGGTTAAGGATGTGTGACTGTGAGTCAGTTGCAGCCCAGACGCACCTAAGGTCAAGGGGCGTGAGCGATGTGGCGTTGCTTCATGCTCTGACTATAATCTCTTCTGCTTATCAGAGTACCGCCTTGCAAGACTCTGATTGATAGAACTGAGATATTGTCCTATGGAAATAAACTATACTGTTAGCTTGGTGAATAAGAATTTTTTTTAAACATTATTTTAAAAAGAATATACCAGGATCACTTTGGTAACTCCTGACTTTTAACTTTGCTTTCTGTTCTTACAGGAACAGAGATGTTTGGGAGGGAACGTGACTCCTCAGGCTTCACTAAAGGACTCTAAGATGACATAAACTAAGGACTCACCTGGAACTCTATCCTTGTGTGTTTGCTTTGTTCCGTGTCTTTGTTTGCTTTGCTTTTTCTCTGTATTTTTTGTCGAGTGTCATTTGGAGAAGTGTTTTTTTTTTCTACTACAGAATTGTTAATTTATAACACTACTGTCCTGAAAAACTTAATTTTTGTCACTCCTCCGGTCCGTGTCGTGCGTCTCCCAGAGGTTTCAGATAGCAATAGAAGTTTCAAAGGTCTTGAAAGCTTCACTTATCGTCTCCTTTGGACATTCATCACACTGCAGGCTGCACTTGTAATGCAACATACTTTAAAGAATCGCTGCACATTACTTTGATGATCCTGGCCTCCTTTCGTAGAGAAGGTGTGTTTTGGATTTTGTCTTATTCAGGCTTTATTGATGTATGATTTCCTCCTTTTAAGAGGTTTAGTTTTGTTCCTTTTGTGTGATTATTTAAAGCATACTGGTTAACTGCTCTGCTGCCTTGATTTTCTATAAGAAATGGCAGCTTTAAAACGAAATGTAAACCTTTTTAAACTTATGCAATTACGTTTTAATGATCTCTGTGTCTAAGCCACAGATTTTTGCAGGAAAGTGTAGAAGCTGACACCTGTTCATATCAAACTGTGATTTTGTTTTGTTTTTTCCATCTTCACTGGATTATTTCTGGAAACAAATGTCTCTTTATACTTAAAGAAGTTAACTGTTCAAATGAAGACCCAATCAGGAAAGGACTCACTAAAACAGAAGGTTTTTATTGTTTTTTGCCAATTTACATGAAGAATGAATTTAAGTGATTTCAGGGATGAAGTTCTTTTCAGATATTTTTTAATTTTTCTTTGCAAATCCTGAAGACCCGGTCGCTCACTAAGCTCCTGATTGCAGAGGCTTGTACTGTTTGCTTGCTCAGACTGGCAGACATCTTCCACTGTAAAAGCCAAGATGCGTTCCCCAGAACCCTGCTCCCCTTCTCCAGAAGAAGCCCTCCTTCATGGTCAGTTTGCCAGCTGGGGATCTGGCAGTAACAACAACAATAGCAGCGGCAGCTGCCCCGACAGCCCAGGAGGCTCAGGAAGCCTCTCCCCCACCACCTCTCCAGCTTCATCGTCTAACTACGCTTTGACCCTCACCCACACCCACATCCACATCCAGCGCCTCTCGCCACGGCCCACAAAGGAATCCCGTCTCCTGCTCCCTCTGTCTGAACTGGTCGGTTGCAGCTGTCCTCGTTCTCCTGCACCGCCGCTGCTCGTGCTCTACTGGTACCCTCCAGGCAAACGAAGGAAGGGAGTGTCCAGACGCAGGCAGGTGAAGGCATACCTGGCAGAAAGCAGGCCTGAAGCTGAGAGGTGGTCGGCTGCTGTTCAGTGTTTGCTCAGAGAAGTGCCCGTCACTGCTTACACAGGTCAGTGTCTTTTTCACTTCTAGCCTTTTTTTTTAATCCAAACTTGAGCCTCAGATCATTCGAACCATAATAGTAGATATTTTATAGACAGTACTGTTTAAGGCCCCTGTATTTTAAACATCAATGTTTCATTAAAAGGAGACTGTACAAATCTATTTTTGAAATCTAACTTGAATGTTATTGATTGATCTGAATTTTTTATTTTCTTACAAAGTTTTTTTGGAGATTGTTGAGTTGATACTAAATTATGATGAGTGCTAAAATGAATTTGGGATATTTGATATATTAAATTTAAAATGTTCAATAGCAATTAGATTTTTTTAAGGCTAAAAGACTATACACTGGCTTAATTTTTTATAAATAAGTATAATTAAAATATACAGTGATAATTGTAGATTCAAACCTAAAATATTCAATGGTAAATGTATATAAAGTTAGTGGGTATTAAAGGTCGACCATTGATTTTTAAGTCTACCCCCAAATGGCAGCGATATTCTCTGTGTCCATTAAGATCTTTGATTATTTTTAAATGCTTTGTTTAAAGAGGACCATTTAATAAATCCTAGTTCTTTGTCTTTGAAGGTTATGTACCTTATGACCTTTGTTTCGCTCCAGGAATTAACTTTAAACTTCACATTATGCTGCTTTCTTTTCTTTGATTGACGCCTCCTTTCAGGATTCTTGCTAATTATAGCTGAATGTCACAGCGGCCGAGGACCTTCCTGTATTTTTAGCCGACTCATTTTAGGTCTGAGGGAACCATTAAAAACTTTGTTTTGCACTCGCAGTCTAGAGCATATATTTGCAGATTATAGGAACAATCTAGTATATCATCTATTATATGCTATAATGTTATATAATATTTGGTTAAGGGTAAGGGTTCCTTAGCATGCCACTCTCTCCCTTTGCCTTACTAATAAGACTTGGTTATCAAACAGATAAGGGTTTATAGCTCGCTGTTTTTAAAGGATTTTTTTTTCTCTTTGTATCCTGTTAACTTCCTTTTACTTTAGAAGTAAATTCACCCCATCTCAACAAAGTTTCACTGCTTATCTTTTCATGTTTGGGATCATTGAAATATGCTGCTCCTTTCCCTCTTTGTTCTTCGATTTAATATTACTATTCGAATCGATGTTCTGATATTTAATACAGATTGGCATTGCATTTTAAGTCAGAGAGATGCTGTTATGTTGCTGTCTGCTACCAGAGGCCTATTTCAGGAAAGCAAGATAAGGATGTAAGACCAGTTTCAAGACAGCAGTAATGGATAAGTTCGCCCAGTGATTTATTCTATGCAGTTAGCCTGCTAAAAACAAGGCTAACTCAAACCTAGGGTCATATCTGCTCGGTCAGCAGATGTCAAAAAACAAGAAGCTCTTCTTCTTTTCGGGATTTTTGGCAGATGGCATCAAACATTTAGACATTACTGCCTTCTACTGAATTGAACTCTCGGCCGAAGCGTCTCACTAACCTGATTGTAAATAAGCCCTGTTCCCTTCAAACCTTAAAAATGCTCTATTTATCAAACCAGGGAGTTTAATCAGTGATTCAGTTTTCTTTGCGTTTATTATTTGTAATCGGCCTTCTTTTACAAAACATTTATTTTTGTAAAGACAAGTACTGTAATTATTTTTTAAATTATTACGGTGCCCTATACCTTGATTCAGCTTAGGATCTTCTAGGTGGATGTTTGATTGATTTGATTTGATTGTTTTTGAAAACAATCTTAATTTGGCAGAAAGGCCTCAATAAACTTTTGCTGTGTCAAAGGGAAAAGAGAAAATAGTTGATAAAGAAGCAAAGGTGCTGTCTTTAAAGTCAGGGCTTGAAAGCAGCTGCTTCATTGTGCATATACATTTTTGAGGCTTTTCCCTGAATATTTACCTGCACGACTGTTATCAGTTTCCTGTGGATGACATCTGCTACATGTGCAGACTGCTGGCTCCCAAAATTCAGCATCACTGCAACCGGGAAAAAAAAAGAAAACTCACAAAGAAACACAGCAATTAGAAGAGTTTTATTAATGCAATATTTTATACTGGTGAAACAATCCACTGGACATGGTTTTAATTTTTTCTGAACAATATTTTATATCTTTGGTGCTCAGATCTATGCAGGAAACTTTGGTTATTGGCATGAGCTAATGAATGAGAACAGGGATTAATCCCCCCTAGGCCTAAAACTGGTGATGGAACGGAGATGGGATGAACAATGGTTCATTCTATATAACTGCAGTTTGATGAGGGGATCTGCTTTGGCTTCCATGGTGAAACCCAGTGATTTGTGTCGGGCTGATGCTGGAGGTTCACTTGGAGAGTTTGAGACTTGGAAGATGGCTGCCAGCTAGAATAAGCCGCAGGTTTGCACAAACCTCCATGATGAGCAAGCATAAGGGGAGAGTGGAGAGAAAAAAAAACTCCCCTTATGTAAGGAACCTCAGGCCAAACCAGGTACAACATGGCTCATCGACTGGGGATGCCTCATAACTGCATTGTGATTCCAGACGTATCACTCGAATGGGGAGCAGCATAGAGGAGGAGCCAGATGAAGCTTGGTGACGAAGATGGGAGAGGGGGTGGAAGAGGGTTCAATCCTGTTCATCTGAGTCAAAAGCTGATATAGCCAGCCAGCTGTGCTGGAGATTGGTTGTGCAGCAGACTGAGGTGTTTATTTCAAAGTCTTTTAATCTGGACTCTGAATGATGATTGGGCTTTGAGGAGGTCCAGTCCAACTTTGATCGGCTTGCTTCAGTGATAGATGAGCCTCTGATTGAATTTTGATGATTCAGTTCATTCCATTGAACTGACACCTCGGCTTTATAATAGAGCCTTGACAGTTTCACAGATGATCTGTGTTGTGCTCAGATTTACTGCTACTGGTATGTTCTAGTTCCTGTATGTACAAAGATATGATGAAAATCTTAGAATCGTAGAGATGGTTGGCCACCCGCTGTTTAGACACAAGTCTTTTTGAACTCTTAAGATAAGTAAGAAGATCAAATATTTGTGCAGGCAACTTTCATTAAGACACATTATCCGTAAATTATAGTCAACATTTCATCTAGATACTGGAGTCTGTTCTTATATTTCCTCTTGACCTGCTGCGAGACCCTCTTTGGTCTAATCATATTAGTTCTTTATAAATATTGACAAAAAAAAAGTGATAAATCATATCTGCAGGTTGACAATATTTTGTTCTAGCTGCCATTCATGATGTACCCAGGATTCAATTCCAGATGGGGTTGCCAACCATCCCTTGAAAAAAAGGATTGGTCTCATATTTAGAGCAAACTTATGTGTCAAAAGACATCCTGGTTTGTGTCAAAGGTTTACTAAATAAATTTGCACTCAGAAGAAAATGCATAAAAGGATTTATGTCCATAAGATAGAAAACAGTGTCTGGCTGAGAAGTAATTTTGTTTTCGAGTTAGCAACCATAATTTTTAAGTATCCTGCATTCCAGTCTTAAAGTACTGCACCACAGAGAGTATAAATGCCGGGGCAAAAGAGTAATATAATAATATACGTATAATATAAATGGTAATGTCAACACTGGTTACAATCAGCTTTCACTGTTAAGTTGAGAAAAATGACAGGTTACTTTTTCTGTTATGACGTTTTCAATAGAGAGCAGGGGTTAGTGAATGTGATTGAATAATCTAGGCTGTTTGAACATTTAGTCGATCCCCCTTTGTTTGCCAAATCAGTCAATGTGCGATCAACCTTGAGGACTGTTGGAAAATAGCTGCAGGGTTTAACATGATTGCTTACACCTGGTTTGACGTAGATGTGCCTGTGGAGTCTGGCATCATCATACTTGAATCTCTGTATCCAGCTTTTGTAAAATAGGCCTCTGTTCTGGTGGTGATCTGTGTAGATATGATAAAATATTTACAAAAAGTACAAGGCTTTTACTGTAGTTTCGGAAACTCTGCACCTCGGTATTTAACCTGACAACATTGTCTCCTCTCAATCTGTCAGAGTTTTCAAGAAGTCTGCTACCTCGACCCAGGCGACTACTGTTATTGGTCAATCCCTTCAGCGGAAGAGGCCAAGCAATGCAATGGTGTCAGACCCACATCCTGCCAATGATTAGAGAGGCCAACATCAGCTACAACCTCATACAGACAGGTAACGCAAGACCCTGGAAGGATTCTTAGTAAAGAACAATGGTGTTGGTTAGATTATAATAGGTGTTGCCTTCAATAATCTGTTGTAGAACGTCAGAACCATGCAAGAGAGCTGATCAGAGAGATACCGCTCTCAGAATGGGACGGCATCATCATTGTTTCCGGAGATGGCCTGCTGCATGAGGTAAGGTATTCTTGGTGCAAGGTGGAGCACAATTCAATTTATTTGCAGCCTTTGGTTTACGGAGGTTTCCTCATGTTTTCTTTGGTTCTGTAGGTTATTAACGGACTGATGGAGCGTCCAGACTGGGAACAAGCAATAAAAACTCCTGTTGGGATTCTGCCCTGTGGCTCTGGAAATGCACTGGCTGGCTCAATCAACCATTATGCAGGGTGAGGAGAGCAGTGGCAATAAGTCAGGATCTGGATATTAACTGCAAGCAAAAAAGCAGGAATGAGTGTTTGAAGGGAAGTTTGAAGGACATGTTTTCAAATCTTAGTGGTGGATAAACCGTTTGAACTGGTCATATATCTCCTAGTATTTCCCTTGTTAATTAAAGCCATTCCTGCGAAAGAGGTTGATTGCTTTTCATCTTTGTCCCCCTTTCCTCAGGTATGACATGTGCCTTCGAGAGCCGCTTCTCTTGAACTGCTGCTTCTTGCTCTGTCGAGGCGGAGTGCGACCCATGGACCTGGTGTCTGTCACAACAAGCCCTCTTCCATCCAAAAACAGCCATGCTGCAGCTCCTAGGAGACTGTTCTCCTTCCTCTCTGTGGCCTGGGGTTTTGTTTCTGATGTCGACATCGAAAGTGAGAGGTGTGTGTTGTGTAAATCTGAAGTTATTTAGCAGTGATGCCCCTGAATTCTTCGTTTTGCCAAATTGTAATTAAAAACTTTATGTAAACTTTTGCAAATTTTATGGGATTAATGATTATTTTTCGTGACAAATATAGGCTGCTTGGCGTTCCTGTGTCACATAATATTCAAGTGAAATGAATTTGTGGTTCAAACATGACAACAAAAATGTGGGAAAGCTCTTTAGGATGGAAGACATCAGAAATTAAGTTAAGTTTTTTATGTTTTTTTCCAGGTATCGTGGCTTGGGCTCGGCCCGCTTCACTTTGGGCACCTTGGTGCGCATAGCTTCTCTTCGATCGTACAAAGGCCGTTTATCTTACCTTCCTCCTTCTGTTGTTACCACATCTTCAAATGGGACACCTCCACCTAGACGACCCCTCTCCCGCAGCATTACAGAGGGACTGGAGGGCTTCTGTAAAATGCCTATCCATCGCACCTGCTCCGATATGGGCATCAGTGAGCAGAGGAGCCTTCTGCGCAGGGGTGATGGTGAGAGGGAAAAAGAGGAGAGACAGAGAGAGAGGACAAGGAGAAGACAGAGGGGGAGAGGAAAAGGAGCAGGTGTGGTGAGAGCTAGCAGTTTAGCGGAAGACAGAGAAAGGGAGGGGCAGATGGAGATGGAGGCAGAAGAGGAGAAGTCTGGAACCTGTTCAGAGAAGTCCGGAACAAGTTCAGAGTCAACCGAAAGGGATGAAGCCAGTATGGGAAGAGACGAAAGGTTGGCAGGGATTAAGGATGAAAGGGAAGATGAGGAAACATCGGAGCAAGACTCTTGTGAAATGTTGGAGGTTGACGATGGGGGGGATGAGGAAGGTAGTGGTGGTTCCCTAGAGGCAGATGGAGTGTTGCGTGCGAGGGAATTGGGGGATAGTTATGGGTTGGACATGGGGAGAGAGGCACAAGAAGAGCCTGGAGATGTCACTGCTTGCCAGGATGGTCCTCAGAAAGCCAGAGAGATGGTAAGAAAGAACTCTGCTCCTTCAAGCCAGATAGCAGAGACTCTGCTGAGCCAGCCTCTCAGTCAAGAAGCCAGCAGAGATTCTGGCATCTCATACGGCATGGAGGACATGGATCTGAATGAAACCTACTTCCAGAAACAGTCTTACCCTCTGGATGTGGCTCGTGAGCGATCGCTCACCATCTCCTCTCCCTTCCGTCACAATCCCTTCTCCTACAAGCAGAAAGCTCTGGACCAAAACCATAATGCCTCCCGTCCAAGACCCCACTCTCTCCTCCAGCACTCCAGCTCCAATTCCCTTCCCCCTAAAATGACTCCCCCCTCTTTTTCTCCCACACCACCATCGTCTCCATCCTGTGCGTCCCCGCACTCATCGTCCTACCTCGCCCCCCGTCCAAACACCCCTAATTCGACCCTGAGCTCTCCCTCGTTCCGTACGCCGTCCTCGTCTTTTGACTTTGACATGACCGAACCAGCAGGTTCTCTAAAGAACCGTCCGTTTTTCACGCTGCCTTTTGATATACCGAGAGACGACTTGTTGCCGCCTCTTGATCAACCCCTCCCCACCAGAGACTGGGTCACCATTGAAGGGGATTTTGTCCTAGTCTTGGCCCTTTATCAGTCCCACCTTGGGGCTGATCTTCATGCTGCACCTCAGGCCAGATTTGATGATGGCCTGATCCACCTGACTTTTGTCCGGGCAGGCATCTCCAGAGCCACCCTACTCAGACTGTTCTTTGCCATGGAAAAAGGAACCCACCACACTGTCAGCTCGCCATACGTGAGCCACGTAACCTGCAAGGCCTTCAGGCTGCAGCCGCTGTCTACACGGGGAACACTAACTGTGGATGGGGAACTTGTGCCCTATGGTCCGCTCCAAGCGCAGGTTAGAAAGATCACTACACAGTGCCTGTTAGTCACAGTACATAACTTTGTCATGTTATATATATGAAGTGATTTCTATGATTGATCACACTGATCTGGTGCAGAACTGCGGAGGAGGAAATTTAGAATACAATTTAATGAAATGAATGCGTTCACAAGTTGATTATTTCTAATTTAACTATTATTTAATTGGTTTTGGTACTTTAAATGGTTACATTACGCTGTGTAATCTGTACTAAGTCATATCTTTTTCTGATCTTTCACAGGTTCATCCCGCCATGGCCCGTCTCATTGTTGGAGACACTGGTGTCAAAATTACCAGACTTTGATAAGGGATTATTAAGCTTATATCTATCCACATATCAATACTCTAATGAATTATCTCTGTTGCCATTATGCCCACAAAGAGAGAACCATACAGTGGGCTGTTTGAGACACTAATCTTATTTGCAAGAATCAGATTTTGTAGGGAATAATGAAAGGGATGATGGCGGGGATTAATACTAAATTGAAGAAAACTTTTTTTTTTTTTTTATACAGATGATTTTAAAAATGCGCTTTGTTGCACAGGTGTTGGATCACGTTAGGAAGGGGAAGGGGAGCTGCACAGTCTAGATAAAAAGAAGGAATAACAATACTAATTGAATGTTTTTGGGGTTTTTGGAGCTGATGCATGAGTTGAATGTGTACAATGTATGCATGCAGAGAAGCATTAACTAGGTATTGCCTTACACTTAGACAATGAGAAATAAAGTTAATATTCAAGATAAAACAGTTCTGGAGCAGAAAAAAAATTCTGCGATACTTTAATCTGCAATTCTTTCTGGACTCTCGCCTCCACATGTTTGGCAATTAAAACACAAAAACTTTTTCTCCTTAAAGTAATGCCGTATCTGTCAGTGCACAGCTCAGATGCACTTGTGTTAATTCTCTTATATATTAAGTCTAAACAGTGATAGAGAGATTTCAGGATTTTTTAAGTAATATGTTAAAAGGCTATAAGCATTTTAACTCTTAACATGTTTTTGACAAATCCTCTAGTTTCTTTTATATGGATAAAGTCGATTTGGTCTCTGAGGCTAAAACTGGAGCTCCAATCAGAGCCTGTTTCAAAGTGGACTTCTACTGGGTGGAAAAAGCTCAGACTAAAGAATATAATGAATAAAAACAAGAAAGCTCTTTTAACTGTCATAAGGTTTACTTTAGACTGTTGTATAGACAGAAAGGCATGGTTAAAAACACATGAGATTGGGGTCAAAGATGGTGTGCTATCAATTTATTCCTTTTTCACGACAACTAAAACATTTCTGATCAGAGAAACTTTCCTAAATAAATCAAGAGGGGGTTCAAAAATTTATGAGAGTGCTTTAAGTTAAGGTTATTTCTGGGATTTACACCATGTGGATTATATCTGTCAAGGTTCTGTTCCAAGATCATGTTTCATGCTGGAAAATTATTTAGGATGCACCATCTTATGTATTTTTTTTTTTGTAATTGGAGGTTTTTGTCCAGATAGCTTTTCAAAGCAAACCTGGTATTAGTTGATAGGTTTTGTGAAACAAAAAACTTAAACATCTTTGTAATCTGAGATTTTCAGAAAGTCCACTTTGATCTTGGCTGATCTTGGGCTTCCCATTCGCCTCAGCCCTTAGGCCTGACTAATCTAGCTTTATGCTAAATCAGGATACTAGTTGCCCACTGCTTGGTATATATTGACAGTTAATGAAAAGAAAACGCAACAAACAAATCCTTTAATCAGTCCAACTAGGAAATAACTTCAAGATAAAGTATTAAAATAATACTTAATCATTCCAGTTTTACTAATCTCCTTCTTCCCAATGTTATTTTTTTAAACACTCTCTAATTAGTCAACAGTAGAAAAAATGTCTAAACCTATCAAACTCTTAAGTATGTCGGTTTTAAGCTACAAAAAAAGACAAAAAGACTTTTCTGGATTGTTTGCTAACCCTTACTGACACTTGCGTTCTGCCTGCTTGTTTTAGCCAGTGGATGCACGCTGCTGCTGATGTCAGTGATACTGGTGTTTGCAACATGTTGAACATAGAAATGCCTGAACAAAGCTAGCTGATTTCTCACTGCTTTTAGCCACTTTGTTATTGAAACATAATCATTGCCTTAGGCCTCAGCTTTAAGAACAAGTGGAAGAAAGCGTAGTTGGATGAGATGCCTCAGTTGATTCAGCAATGCTGCACAGAAAGTGAATTTTGAAGCATTAAATTACGATGCATAGAAACTATTCAATACAACCAAGTAAAAAGTAAAAAACAAAAAATAGAATACCTTGCCATGTACAGAAATGATGAACCAAGTCACATTGCTTTATAAATTGTTGGATTTTGAAAACTTAAAGGTATGAAAGGTATAACTGACAATTTAAAAAACATAAGAGACTAAAAAGAAGACAACACTAAAATAAAGCAAGGATATATTGTTGGATCAAATGATTGATTATGTGGGGAAATGGGTTTAAAATACCAGCTTGAACTTGAAGAAATAAACCAGCTGCAGAAAGAGGCTGTTAGATTACTGTCTTTTACAGTTAAAACTTGCTGAAAAGTATAGTTTTTGAGCTAATTAATTCAAATGAAACAGTTTTTGAGCCTGAATTGTCTTATAGAACTCAGTTTTCTTACTGTAGAACCTGCTGCCTCGTCTGAAGATGAATCATTAGCATGTGCAATATGTCAATCAGAAGATGTGCCAACTGCAACGATCTCCATCAGCATACTGTATTTTTTTAATCAATGCCTTTGTATAAAAAAAAAGCTTGTAATTACTGCTGTTGAAAATGACCTGTTTGCTTACCAGGAAGTTTATTCTCCACCTTTGAGTGCACAATGCCAGTAGTCCAGTACAGTTTTTACACTATGCTTTCATATTTACAGAATGGGAGTACAACATTTTGAGTTTAAGCTTTTGCTATCACTAAATAGGAAAAAATAGACACAGTTTGAACAGAAATATGCCAAATTGTCTACTCACAATGTTGTGGAGCCTAGTTTTGATGGTTTACTTTTTTGGGGGCAACAGCTTCGTCTGTGGCCATAGCTGGGACCATGGTGTTTTCTAGACCAAGTTGATAGGACATTGCTGCAGTGCAACTCCTGAGTTGATAATGCCATAAAATTGTCTTTAATGGGCTGCTTGGAATGAAATAGTAATATTACTAAATTAATCGAAATGTGTGCGTATTGAGTGTACAGATAATGGTTATAAATTGTTTCAAATAAATGTATCTTCATAAGTTTGTCTGGTGTGAGATAATTTCTTCTGATTGGGTTTTATCGTTTGACGACAACATTGCAAGAAAACTGATTAGATTAGATTAGATTTATTAGCTTTATTGTCATTACACAGGTACAGGTACAAGGCAACGAAATGCAGTTTAGGTCTAACCAGAAGTGCAAGTGCAGGATAAATAATGGTTCTATAAATACAGGACATGGGTTCTACTGAATAAGTATAGAGATGAATACCATTATAAACAGAATCTTACTAATAGATAAATGTAATATATAGATAACTAGTGTTATGATCTAAATTTACAGCTGGATATGTACCGAATATAATATACAGGTGGATATTAATATAAAAAGGGTTTTTACAGTTATGTACAATAGCATATATACAGATGGGTTTTACTATAAAATTAATAAATAAAGTTTGGACAGAAGCTATGTAAATTAAAGTGCAGTGGAAGGTAATTGCATATTACAGTTAAAGTACGTTATTGCAAATGTTGCTCATGATCTGCTCATGATCTGCAAAGCTTATAAAACATAAAAGAGCTTGCAAACTTTTTAACCTAAATCCCTTTGCAATACAGTGTTTTGCTTAAGTGTATTGAAATAGCTGTTATTTGTCAGAATGTTAAAACAAATGGGTATGAATTCTGTGTTACTGCATTTTAGTATGGATACTATAAGGCGAACTGGATTCATTTATATTGCATGTTTGGTTTTCTGGTTGCTACTTTTAAATAGCCTCTTTACTATCTATATAAAACATGTGATATAACATTTGAATTAACTGCACTCTTATTATTATTATTATTATTTTTTTTTTTTAGCATGAAAATGTTTTACTTTGAAAACTAACTGACCGGAAGTCGAGTATCAGACGCCTCCTCCCGTGTCGCCACCTTCTTTGTCTACGGCCCAACATTTCGACACCGGGGAGGTTGTCTGTCTTTTTTCTTTTTTTGTAATTTTGAGGATATATTTACCGATATATCCCAAATATTCTAACATTTAATGACAGTCGACTCTGAGCTATTTATGCCTAAAAGTAAAGCACCAAAAATGGATGACCTGGACTACAGTAAGTGTTCTTAGCAAGTCGTTGTTTGCTGTGGCTAACCGCAGCTAGCCAGGTATAGCTTGTTGCCTGTTTTATCATTCGTACAGGTTGGCAAAAACTCTGGCCCAATACATAAACGCGAGATGACTGCTTTCTCTGAAATTGTTTTTCCTTCATTCCTCATTCAGGTTATAAACCGTGCAATGTAACTATCTCTGCTAATGAAATATTGATGAGTGTTCCGAGCTAACTTAACAGCTAATGTCGGTGCACTGTTTAGCATTTCAACCAGCCTTTAAGTTCATTTTAGGTCATACTAAAACGAAACTATTTCACAGGAAACACAATTTAAATGGTTTAATTATAAGTACATGCTGTTTTTTTCATCAGAACAGACTGTGGGCGTGGCAGCTCATTGTTTTTGGGGCTTTAAATAAACTGGTCTTACAACAAGTTGCTGCTTAAGGGCCACATTTGCAAGTTTTAACAAATAGTTATCCATTTATGTGCGAAACTGGTAAAAAAAAAAGTGGTGTAAACATTTTTTGTTGTTGTTTTAAAATATGTAGTTTTTGAAAACATCTGTTTGCTGCTTCTCATATTGGCCTTTATCTAGCTGGGGCATTGTTGGGATTTCGAAGTCTGTTGTGTTTTTTAGCTTCGATGTATTTATCATTAACATAAATTAGTAAATTTTGAACTATCAATAAATAAAGCACAATCCAAATAAACAATAGACTAAGGTGCCCCGTAGAAGATGTAGAACTATCAATAAATAAAGCACAATCCAAATAAACAATAGACTAAGGTGCCCCCCCCCCCTTAAGGTTTAACCAGGTTTAAGATCTTCTTGATAACTTGGGGAAAATAAATCATTATCTCTTATGGGAACCATTTTATTCATGGCATCTTGTATTTATTTCAAATCTAAAAAACAGCAACATAAAACAAAATGTATATATGCAAACATTATGTGGTCATTTGTTTAAATAACATATATTTTGTTTTATTAATTTTACCTAAAATTAAAAACTATTTAATTGCACAGTTCCAGATGTTTGCTAGACTTTAGCATAAGCTAGGAGTTTTGGATTGTCTTTGCTACTGTTTGAGTTGTTTAAATATCTTTCTTTCAGTGAAGTGATAATGTATGCATCATAGAGTTGAATTAACTACTGGAACTTTTCAAACACATATTGACATGCATTTGTATTAATTCCATTATTTCATCTGTGTTACAACTTTAGAATAACTCTACTAACTTAAGTTTGTTCTAACAGAATTCCACATTAAAACGTTTTCAGTCCAAACTTAAGTTTTGATTACAGCCATCAAAATAGATGCTTACCTGGTATAATTTAGTTGTAATAATCTTTACAGTTGTTAAAGGCTTCTTTAGATAAAGATAAACATTTGATTTCATAAATAAATAGAAAGGAATCATAGTTTAAATTCTCCCATGTTCTCTTTAAAGAAGCAGAGCTGACTGGTGAAATTCTAAACAAAAGAGATTTTAAGTCTGAGGCTGCAGGTTAACAAAGCCTTTTTGTTATGTGCTCATTTTTGCAGAAATATTGTTCGGTTCTACTTTTTTAAACCAGACAAGCATATTTTAGCATACGTTAAATGCTATTGTTTAAGAGCAGAATGTAAATTAGACTGGGTCATTAAAAAACAGTATATGTTAATCTGTTTATCTTGACAATGAAATTGTGTTTAAAACCTTTTGTTCTTTATTTTCTGTATCTTGCCTTTTGTTTCACCTATAATTTTCCAAGCTGTAAATGTGTTTTGCTGGTAATGAGCTAGAATCAGATGTTTTTTTGTTGATCATACCTGTCAGTGTGTTTTATTAGGTAAATATATGTTTAAAAAATGCTTATTGTTTACCTGAACTTTGTCTCTGCCGCTTTGTATAGATTTTCCAATAAAATTCCATTTTTATTTTCACCTATAATGAATTTTCATTTTGTTGGAAGTTTGACTAACGATAAAGCTTCTTTCGAAGTTTTTGATCCCAGAATAGACTGATTTTAACCTAGATTATTTGAGCACAGTTTGCTATTTCTTAGATGTGCTGCAATGCACTCATTCTTCATCTCTTCGTCTGAAGTTCCTGTAGACCTGAGCCCAGAGGAGCGCTCTGAGCTGGAGGATATTCGCAGGAGGAAAGGTGTCCTGTTGCAGGAGATCCAGAGACTCAGAGAGGAGCTACGAGAGGCTATCTTAGAGGTAGAGGGACTGGAGACCAGTACAGAGGGCAGGTAAATGCATTTTTGTTTTTGAATTGCCAGGATGTCAGTGAATGGAAGTGATCAAATGTTTCTCCAGGGAAATATTCTAACTCTTGACATTACATGTTTTCTTCAGTAAAACTTTACAGAAAAGTAGACATGTGGCTATGGGACGGAAGAAGTTCAACATGGACCCAAAAAAGGTATTGTCATCTTGGATTTTTTGCTGTGCCTCTGTTTAATGTTCTTTTTCTGTTTGTTCACCTTTCAGTGTTTTTGCAGGGGATTTTGTTCCTGGTGGAGAACGAGCTGCTTAGACACACACCAGAGGACATCGCACAGTTCTTATACAAGGGAGAAGGCCTAAATAAGACAGCTATAGGAGATTACCTGGGAGAAAGGTGAAAGTTAAACAGCAAACAAACATGTATTTCTATGGTTCTTTAGTGAAAATGATTTGTTAATATATGAAGCTTTTGTTCCTGCAGAGACGACTTCAACATCAAGGTGCTTCAAGCTTTTGTTGACCTCCATGAGTTTACAGACCTTAACCTTGTGCAGGCCCTCAGGTGAACTTTTACTATTCTGTTACTGTGTTCAATAAAGCATTCATCTCTTGACTTGTCCAGCCATTGTCATATGAAGTTAGATCAGTCTAAATTTTCACAAATACACATATGTGATTCATACATGCACAGTACAAGGTCCACACACACACAGCCTGATTAATGCAAGCATACAAGATTCACAGATGCAGGGCAAAAGGGGCTGTTTAGGACTGCTTGGATTGCAGAATTGGATCTTTGAAACTTGGATGTAAATCCTGTCCTGTGATCTGCAGACAGTTCCTGTGGAGTTTCCGTTTGCCAGGCGAAGCCCAGAAGATTGACAGAATGATGGAAGCTTTTGCTCAGAGATATTGCCACTGTAACCCTGGTGTCTTCCAGAGCACAGGTAAGAAAGCATCAAATCCATCTTTTGGCATTGAAATATCTGCCATTTGTTGTTTTTGGACTTTTTCCCAGTTCAGTAGAATCCTGATTGTTGAAACATAGTTATTTTCCAGATAAGCTGCCCTCACATACTCTCTCACTTACCAGTAATAGTTTGCACACAGGGTCCTCTACAGTATATTTATACCCACCACCTTTCAATGAGAGCAGTTTATGTTTTCATTGCTTCCTTGAATTGTTATTGGATGAGGCACATTCTTTCTGTATTCCTTTGTTTAAAGCAGAAGTACTTTGGCAGGCGCTGCTTTTCAAATGCATGTTGATAGAATCATGTTTTGTTTTTTTGATGCATTGATTCTTTGCGACTATGTATCAAGTTCCAAGGGTTGGTCAATTTTCCTTAGCTTTTTATCTTTCAGGGTAATCGGATTATCATTTAAGGTACCATACAGACTGGATAGGATTCATAATTTACATTTTTAATGACTTGTATTAAGCATTAGCTGCTAGGTCTTTGCAGTATGATGACCTTGAGTTTGACTGTTTTATGCACACATTTAACACCATGATTTTAATGGTTTACATGCAAATTCAGGAGTAGTTTGTATCATTATTTTTGACTGGTGTGCGTACATGCAGATTTGAAGGGTGAGAGAAAACTAGTGAAACTGATTAAATCTGTTTTAGGCATCTCATGTATCCGTGACAATGATTTACCAAACATATGCTTGTTGTGTTATCTCTGCTATTGCAGTGGTTTATTATCTCAGGACATAATTTAACAGCTAAAATGTGTTGTTTAAAGGTGCTGCCTTTAATCCACAATTATCTTTTTCCATACATTACATGGATGAAACATTAAAAGCTAATATTGTCTCTCGTATCTGGGAAACCTTTCCACTGCTAGCAGATGTTTGGCCATTTACCTCTTCAGGAATTGTGAAATATGTGGCCATGACTTATTACTATGTATGTAAATTGTAGTTTGGACTGCTTGTACTGTCAAAATTTAGAAAAGCTTTTAAAAACTCATCTGTACACGTGCAAAACATTTGGTTTAGCTTATCTGCCCCTTTATTTTTAAGCAGAACGTGTCACTAATGGATTGTTTCTGTAATTGACCAGTGGTTGAAAGGAGTAAGCAATGTGCGCTGCTCTCTTTAACTGCTTAATGGTAAATGAAGTGCTCCTAGTAATGGACCTGGATCATAATGAAAAAATCGATGGATTCCCTCCTGTTTAAGTTCAGTCTAGTTCATGTCTCTTAATGTTTTCTGCTTTCTCCTCTGTCCACAGACACATGTTATGTGCTTTCATTTGCCATAATTATGCTGAACACAAGCCTGCATAACCCCAATGTGAGGGACAAACCTGGCTTGGACCGTTTCATCTCAATGAACCGCGGCATCAACGATGGAGGAGACCTACCAGAGGAGCTGCTCAGAGTACGATCAGCTTGATGATGAAGTCGTCCATTTGGATGGGAAGAAATGGATGCTGAGTTCACTTTTTGCCTTCTTTTTTTGTTTGTTTTTTTCAGAATCTTTATGATAGCATTAAGAATGAACCATTTAAGATCCCGGAGGATGATGGCAATGACCTCACACACACATTCTTCAACCCAGACAGAGAGGGCTGGCTTCTTAAACTTGGTGAGCTTTCCCAACAAGGCCGTCGGCCTTCTAGTTTCGCTCTAACCTCCTGTCCACCTGTTGCTGATAAATGCAGTATTTGTTACAGAGATTGAAGAATACATTTTCATGAAAAAATAGTTCTGTACTGTTCTCCAATCATCTCCAAAGCTTTGTGTTGTATTAAGTCTTGTCTTTTTGCCTCTGAGGTTTGCTGCTCTCTGCCTCCACTAGATACAATCACCAGAAGCTGTTGTTTTATCTAAACATTGTCATAGCATGATGGTGGAACAGATTCTCTCCCTTGTGCTATGGCAGTCCTGATTATGTCCTTTTCGCATGACGGGACCTGTGGTCCATGTCACTAATACAGACTCTTTCCCCTTTTCCTGTTGTCTCCATCTAATTCCTCTTTGTCTCTGCTTCTTTCCTGCTGTTTCCATGCTCTACTGCTGCTGCTTGTTTTCTCAGGAGGTATGTACTGAAAAAGTGTTTTGATATAAAGTAGAAAAAGAATATACATTAGAACTGGAGTTTGTAGGTAGAATGTAGATATTGTAGAGTAGTGTTATAGTAAAATTCTTCCTGTACTTCCTTTAAACATTTGTTACAAATGGGTTCCTATTGATTTTTGTTTCTTTCAGGGGGAAGAGTGAAAACTTGGAAGCGTCGATGGTTCATCCTAACAGACAACTGTCTTTATTACTTTGAATATACCACAGTAAGTCTCTGTTTGCTTAGGTTAACTTTGGGGATCTGATACTGTTGGTAGGTTTTTTTAGGGGGTCACCCATTCCTACAGGACTGAAGAAGGTGTAAAAGTTTGGAGTGCTTTCTTTGTAATGCTGCTTACAGACCTGTAGGGGGCAGTATCTGCTGTAGTTTGCCTATAGTTGCATTTTTTTTCTTTTTGTAAAACAATTATTATGGCCGGTTTAACATTGACTAAATACAGCATAAAGTGCAGGAGATGCAATGACATAAACTAAAATCCAGAATAATGACAATCTATTTGACTACAATATTAGCTTCAAAAACATCAAGACAATGAATTCAATGAATGTATCTCTAATATGAAAATTTAGCATGTTGGTGTTCCTCTAGTTATAAATGAAATTTACATTTTATTTGAATAGTGGAATTATGTCATTAGCCTGATTTATTACTTTATCTAAATCTGTGACATTCAAGAGGAAACTTATCTGGAAACAGAACCTGAGGACTGGATGGTCTGGACCGTTATTGGCTGATTTTGAAGCTGTAATGAATGTTGTTTTTTTTGTGTGGAAATACTGCAGAACATACCCTGTTTTCTTTTACGCCTAAGGAGACAGATTTATTTGTAAATGATATTATTATGAGTAATGCCACTGGCTAGAGTAGAAGTGTAATACATTCCTGATTAAAATCTAAAGACCAGTTATTAATCACAACAATTTGCCTTTTACCAGCCTCCTGGTAGGAGCTGCTCATTACCAAGTTATTTTTGACACTTTGATTTCTGCTTGTAGGGGTTTTCTGTTTTGAAGCTATGGTCTTAAACATGGGATCAACTGATAAACAGTTGTTTTAAGTTAACTTAAGACTAGCTTATAATATAAAAAATTCTAGAAGCAACCTAAATATTTCTGGACACTTGACCTGTGCAAGATTTTCCTTTAAAAGGCAGAAATCTTTTGTTTGCTTCTGGACTATTTTTTAGCTTTACCAGGATGAGTTCAGGCTTAGCAGCAGAACTGCTACAGCTTTTACAAATGAAATAGCCTAAAATAAAAGCCTGTTCAAAGGTGTTTCTCTTGCTCCTAATTGTTATTTTGGATCTGTGGACTTCTATTCGGAATGTGTGTAGATTAATTTGTGTGAAATGTTAATTATAGCCATTTCATAACTCATTTTAATATTTTGATTAAGAATGTGTATCTAGAAATCTTAAATTTCTCATATTTGTATGCATATCAAAGGTATAACCTCTTAAAGATAGCCTACATATATTTAAAAAGGGGGGAAAGGTCGTTATTTTACACCATTTCGCTCTAAAAGCTTAAGTAATGATGTATCAATATAAAAGTGCCTTGACTTATATATTTTACAAAATTTTTTTTATTAACAGGATAAGGAGCCACGAGGTATCATTCCTTTGGAAAACCTTAGCATCCGTGAAGTAGAGGATCCAAGGAAGCCTGTAAGTGTTGTTCATCTCCTAACCAAAAGGTCTAAGTGGATTCATTTTGTTAATATTCTTAAACGCACCCGCCGACTGGGTGGACAACAGGTCAGCGGCCCCATGCCCAGCAAAGGTTGTCAGCTGACCTGTTCTCAGTGGTACGGATGCTGTAACTCTCTCTTGTTCTCGAATGTTTCCATCCTTTCTTATATAGAACTGCTTTGAACTGTACATCCCAAACAACCGTGGGCAGCTCATTAAGGCATGCAAGACAGAGGCTGATGGGAGGGTGGTGGAGGGGAACCACATGGTGTACCGCATCTCTGCACCCACACCGGAGGAGAAGGACGAGTGGATCCACAGCATCAAGTAAGAAAACATTGATACGGAAGGAAACTAGATTAGTTTTGTTTTGTTTTGCTTTCCACATATTAACTATGCTGCACTTCTGATCTCCCTGTGAGCTTGTCCACATTTATTTTAAACTCTCCACTCTTTCCTCTTCTTAGATCTGCAGTTAGTGTGGATCCCTTCTACGAAATGCTTGCTGCCAGGAAGAAGCGTATATCACTGAAGAAGAAAGAGGAGCAGCCTTAGGTTACTTCTGTATTCCTCTCCTTCTCCTATTATCATCCCTGCTGCTCGCACCTCTCTTTAAGCTTTCTTCCTCCTCCTTCTTCCTGAAAAATGTGTCCTCTTTCACTTTTGAGGACTTCTTCCTGTCTTGTCAACCAGACTCTGAAAAAGCTGCAACCAGAGTGAAAAGTTTGGCTGCTGAGGCTGCCGTTCACACTACTGCTGTCACACTCAACCCGGAGCACAATAACACTACTTTTTGTCTTCACTCTTAGTAAAACAGGCTAAAAAGCATCTTGAAGACTTTATCCACACTACAAATTATATATATATTTTTTCTTTTTGTTTTTTTTCTTCCACACTGGCTGGCCTCTTTTGGGGATTTATACACTTTAAGTTACTTGAATGGTTTGGCATTGACTTTTTATATTTTAGTTGTTCAGATTATAGAGAACAAAGTTTTGCAGGCACCGGGTTTTTTGAAGGTATGTTGCAAAGATGGACTGTTTGGCTTGTTTACTTTCCAAATACTTCCTGAAAGGGTTAGTGTGGATCACAAAGTCCCATTACAAGAGGTTTCTTAGATTTTTCCAAAATGCTGTGAATACAGTTTTATTCAAGCAGCTGCAGCTTCATGAAATTCTCCTTAACCATCATCGATGTCGCCTTAATGAGATATTCCCTTTCTTGATTGTGTGTAGCCGAGAAAAAAAATGTGAAGTAATAATAGGTTTTTATGCTGATAGAGCTGTGAAATTTAACACTAATTTAATACTCCAAATGGCAGTAAATTCACATTCAGACCTAACTACTCAATTATCACAAGGAAAGTGTCATCAATGTATATTACAGTGGATTTCATAGTGGGAACACTACATACAGGATGAACTTAAGCATTTTTCTCAACATGTTTGAGCAGTAGCATAATCTAGCATTGCTGTCTGGAGGCTTGTTAAATGTTTGATCTCATCTTGTCTTTTCAGAATTAGCATAACCGCATGACATCATCTTTGTTTTTGCTCAACGCTATGAACTTCATCTGTTTAACTCTGTCCACCAAGATGGGCTTTGTGAAGTCACAAAGGCAGCTCTTTTCAATGTACACTTTTTGTAAATAGAAGTTAGCATATTTGTTTACGAAAAGCATAGATTTGATTTAATTTATTATTTATCTTTTGTTAAAATCTGATTTTCTTTTTGTACAAGTTATTGTTTTACTGCATGTTGGACAGAAGGATCAGTGATCGGTACTGATGCATGGTCGACCATGTTAGTGCGCTGACTTGAAAATGTGTTTCCTGGTTACATGAAAAGATAACGTTTGATATTGAAGTTGGTTTATGCATTAAAGTTATCCTGCTTGTTAGCTTTTAGAAAATATGAGATTAAATGGTCCTTTTTTTAACTAAGGGAATAGAATTGTAAAGCACATGCAGAGGTGGGTTTCTCACACTTTGCTGTTAACCTTAAAGGGTATATATCATCACTTCTCCAACATTTATTTTTAAATATGTTCAGGCTTGCAGACTGATATTTAGAAATGTGTAATAAAATGAGAAGGTTACGTTTAATGTCCCTATTAACTCTCACATCAGCAGATAAGTAGTGGCAAAGTCTCTAACTTGAGTTTGAGTAAATAAATGAATTTTGAGTTCACGGATATAGAGACTTGGCAAACCAGGACTCCACACAGAGATTTAAAGTGCAATTTGGTGAGTCCACTCTGTATACAATTTGCTGTGAATTTACTGTCAAATGTCCACTTGTTAGAAAACTAAAACGCGACTAAAACATTTTGACAACATTCGGACAGATGCTGTAATTTCTTCCCTAGCAATGCCACTCAGATGTCCACAGACACACACAAAAATGGCCTCTTTTCTATCTGTTAGCCATGCAGCAGTTGTGTGAGGCTCACTTTACTCTGCATTTGACTCATTTGGATTTACCTGCGCTGAATAATGTAGCTATCAAACTATTATTCTAATGACTTAATCTGTTTAACATTACACATGTTGAATGGAGGACACATTAAAATACTAAGTATCACACCGTTGCTACGGTCACATTTGAAATGCCTTAGACACTGATCAGAATTATATTACTAGTGAGGCTTTTTTTTAGCAAACATCAACTTGAATTGTTTAGAAAGAGGGGTTATTTAGATCTAATTATGGAAGTTGAAAGGTATTTTGCACCAGAAGAGCAAAATTGATAGTCTTCTCATTGGTCTGACTGTTAACTCCCTGTTTCAGCTTTCAATTCTAGCCATGCCATAAACTGAGTTGCACCCTTTTCCTTCATGTTTTAGTTGTTGCTTCCCTAAAATGTAAGATTTTGTTAGAGGTTATGAAGCTCATTAATATTTCCTGATTTGTTTTTGGGGTTTTTACTTAACTTTTTACTTAACTCAATGTGTTCAACAGCGGTCTATTTGACACGGCTAATTTAGTTGAAATGTTACTGTAAGAAAGGCTAGAAACTTCTCAAGTTTAAAAGGATAATATTTGTTTTGTGTCTGAGATATGATGATATATACCCTTGGAAGTCTGAGAAGGATTATGAGCTGAAATTTAAATGTTAAAAAGAGCTTGCTAAATGATAAACAATAATTAAGCTTTGATTTATCAATAACTGACAATAGAAAAAGTTCAAATTTGTCGCCATAAATGGATTTGCTTAACGTCCAGGTCATAAACTACATATTTGATTGTTCTTTTTTTTGGGCGGGGGGGCTACTATATGCAGCACTTTATCAAGTTTAGCATTTTGGGGGAAAATGCTGTTACTCTGACTCACTCCAATACAATGTGGCACCTCCTGTTGGTAATCGCACACATAAACAAAACAAAAAACAATGGGAGTTTATTTTAAGATGTCCTGTCCGTTATCTAAACTTTTAAAAGTGGCTGTCAGATCCTATGTTTAAATGAAGTCACAATATCCTCTATTTTTGGTTTGTTTTGATCCTTCTGTTGCCAATATTACCTGGACTGTTAATAATGCTACTCTCATGTTTTAATGTTCAAAGTTGCCAAAAAATAAAACGGAGTCCAGGTAGAAGCAAGAATGAAGACTAAAATGACCCTAATGAAAGAGATGCTTCTCTACAGAGCCACTGCATTCAGAAAATGATTTTTTGTATTTATTTATTTTTTGTTTACTTCGAGGTAGAGATGGGTTCATCATCTGTACATGTAGCAAAAGGAAAACTACGATGCATTGGTGCCAGTAAAATACTGTGTAACAATTAAAAAGTGAACAAGATTTGTTGTGTGCTGTCTTTATTTTCTCTGAGTTCACATCCAAAGGAGAGGAGCCTGATAACTAAAAAAATCTGCCTGCCTCCCATTTTGCTTTTAGAAATTCAAGGATCTACTAGTAAACCGGCAGATTGAAAGCCAAATGCTGTTAGGAGCATAGGGACAATCTGATCTGATACTAGATGAACTCAAGTTATTTAGGGCTTTATACATGAGAAGAACTTCAAATTTTATTTTGGATTCAACATGAAACCAATGAATGGAAGTTAAGATAGGAAAAGTACATTTTGTAGGGTTTCCTAATGATAAAGGGTTACAATAGTTCAGCCTTGAATTTGAAAAATGGATAACTAGTTTCTCAGCATCTTTTATTGATATTGATTTTTGCAATATTTCGTACATGATAATGAAATTATAGAATCCTATTAATTACAGAATTCAAATAGGTTCTGATCAAAAATTAAACCAAGGTTTTTTTCGTGATCTCAGACCAGTTCATAATCATCCAGATAAAATGTGGATTTAATCTAAATGATATGTCTAATAAGCTTCCTTTTTAAAGAATCATATCTGGTCTAAATTCAAAGTGGAAAATTTAAGTGTCATTGAAACGGGCCTGTTGTTTATCTTACAGGTCAGTTTCATAAGTGTTTGTGGACAGATTTTGCTCAGTTTCATCAGTATAACTGGAAATGAATCGCTTGCAGTTTAATAATTCTACTAATTGGAAGCATATAGTAAAGAGAGTTGTCCCTAGCACTGATCCCTGTGGTGCTCCACATGTAACACTTGTCAGAGAAATAGGATTTAAACCAGGGAATTCCTACAGCAATCTAAAGCCTTTCTAAAACGATATTGTGTCTATTATCTGAGGCCTTGAGAATATTATTGGTGACTTTTACCCGAGCTGGTCTACACCCAGGAGTTGAATTACAGATATAATCAAATCAAAAAGAAATGTTTCAGAAAATTAAAGCAAGTTTAAGTTCTCATCAGGGCTGGTAGGTTGAAGGACAATTACCTGAATAAGATTTACCTGTAAACACTTTCAGTAATGATCAACACATTAAACACTGAGTAGACAAAATGTTTTAGTTTTTTGCTTTAATTACATGTCAACAAGAACACAGAATAACAGAGATAAAACATTTGCTAATATCTTCAATGTATCACATACTGTACAAATATACAATAAAGGCCAAAATGACTTGGAAGCCACAGTGCAATGACCTCAGTACACTAAAGTTAGGAGTTACTAAATCAACTAAAGGGCAGTGAATATTAAAGGTTTGTTCTGTGAAAAAAACATGCATTGAGAGGACAAATATTGGGAAAATAAATAGAAACAAAGCAAAATAACACACATTGTTGAGGCAATCAAACCAGGGGGTACAACTCTAAACTATTTGAGATCTATGTTTACATGTAGATTTACACAGAAAATAGATGAAAGAAACTCGACTTCTATGTCTTCTTTGGTAAATTAGCTGTATGATTCATGGAAACCTTTAACAAAAGAATCCAAAGTATGAAGATATTTCACAACAAAAACTTTATCAAACTCACTCTATCCTGTCGAACCATTTAGGTTCTGTTCACAGCCACACAGAACTGAACGCATTCTTATTCACATCATGACAATATGTCACAGTCAGCACTTGTCTGTTTATAATAAAACACTAATTCATAGATGGCAGAGAATGCTCTATATTTTCTCTGTAAAAACAGTCAGGCTTCATTTCTATCCTTTTTCCAACATTTGAGGAGAAATAGTTGAAAGAAAGGCATACAGTCTGAAGATTCAAAGTCCAATCACTGATTGATTTCTTATGGTTCTTCTTCAGTGGGTAAAGCTTTAGTGGCAGGGATCAAAGGGATACCTTGCAACGCCACCGTGAAGCTCTACCTCTGACTCCGACCAGTCGATGACATCTCCTCGGAGGTGGCTGCCGCAGGAGGCCAGGCTGTAGATGTCAGAGGCGCTCAGTGTGTGCGACCACATGTGCAGGTCTGACATCTCCCCTACATACGACTGAGTGGCATCAAAACGACCTCCAAGAGTGTCCTGAAAGCGGAGAGTGGGATAAAATGTCACCTTCTGATCTTCACGGGGGTTTTTTTTTTTATAAGTTCATGAATGGGAATGTTTTAACCGAAAGAAAACATAAAGTTAGACACTTATTTGCCTTTTTCTTCTTATATGGGAGTCATCTTTACCTGCTCCTGTCCCAGGATGAAGACCCCTCCGGGTTTAATGGAGTGCCAGGGAGAGAGGTTCGTCCCAGACCCCCTCTGCACACCGTCCTGGTAGGCCTCCCACTGTCCATCCCTCGTGGTCCACGTCACACAAACATGGTGCCACTTCCCATCGGTCAGAGATAAGGGCAGCGTCACAGCCTGTGCACCAGAGAAATGCATCTTCTTATAAAGGTTTGCATTTTGAGACAATAGTGGAATTCAAGTACAACATGTGAAGAAAAGATTGGCGATAATCAAATCTAATACAATCACTATTGTAGCTTAGAGCATGGTTACGATGACCTAACCATACTAGGGTGTGATTTTTACATAGTTCGGTTGTGGTTTAAGTATGATGTAAAAGTTCTTGATTGTGCCCACAAATCTGGCTATTAAAGTTGATCATGATTCTGCAGTGTCACTGTTTGCAAAAAGGTTTTATTTATTTTATAAGGGAAATTTTTTTGTTCAGGTTTTGTTAAAAAAGTAATACTTAGTAATACAGCAATGCATAAATTAGGAAGCAATAAAAGTGTCATAACAAGTTAGTAATTGTGTAATCTGGTCTAAAGAAAATGTAAATATTATAAGGTTGCCTTGCAGCAAGAAAGTTTCGGGCTCAGATCCCGGCCCGGGGTCTTTCTAGAGTTTGCATGTTCTCCCTGTGCATGCGTGGGTTCTCTCCAGGTACTCCGGCTTCCTCCAACAGTCCAAAAACATGACTGTTAGGTTCCTGGGCTTCTCTAAATTCTCCTTAGGTGTGAGTGTGTGTGTGAATGGTTGTTTGTCTCTGTGTTTCCCTGGCGATGGACTGGTGACCTTTCCAGGGTGTACCCCGCCTCTCGTCTGTTAACAGCTGAAGACAGGGACCAGCATGCCTCGTGACCCCAGCTGGGATAAGCGTGATGGAAAATGGATGGATGGAAAATGTAAATAAATATTGTATTGCCCTTTTCTATTAATGCCAGCCTCTCAAAGTGCTTCGTGTTAGAGCGACATTTACCTAATCACCTTTACTAGAGTGGACACATTCCAGCTTTTTAAAATTGTCATTACACTGTCACAAGTACAGAGGATTGAAATGAACTCTCTGCATTTAACCCATCCCCTTAGGGAGTAGTCGGCTGCCATTGTGCGGTGCCCGGGGAGCAGTGTGGGGTTAAGGGTCCTGCTCTGGGACCCAGAGTGGCAGTCTGTGGGAGTGGGGCTCGAACGCGGAACCTCTGGATTCCAAGCGCTATGTCCTAACCACCACTCCTCACTCACACACAGACTGGGATGAAACCTGAGGGGTTACTGACTAAACCAGAGGTAAATTGACATTTAGCATCAGGAAACTGGAACTGATCCCATAATGCTCATCTTGCAAACTGACATCTCCAGCCAGTGAGCTACAGTCAAACATCTTACGTTCTGTGGACTGATGAAACAAAGATGGTGCTTAAAGGACACTTTTTTACAGCAGAAGTAAAGTTAACAGGGTTTTAGAAACCCATGAAGTAAATCTCATGGTGAATTTTCCCTTTAAGAGAAAGTGATAGTGAGAAAACCAACAAAAAATGTGTGTAGTTTTCACAAATAATAGAATTAATTTGAAGGAATCTCTAATAAAAATGTAATATTTCATTCGGAACTATGAGAAGGGCATTATGGTAGAATCTGGGTGTCATCAGCTTGATGCATGACCTAATAGTTGATGGGATGATAACTGAAATGTGTTCAGGGACACTTTTGTGTTTGTTTTTTTTCATTATGTCCCAGTGTGTGCTACCATATAGTTGATAATAAAGAGGCCTAAAATATAGGCCTAAATAAAAAGCAATGCTTTTATTTATCATGCTAAATGAAACAAAAACATTTTCATGGCATTTTTTTTTCTTTTGCTCTTGTTTGCCCTCACCTTGTCATCCACCAGAAGTTCTATGGGGTTGTTCCCCCACTCGATGAGAACCAGTTCATTGGCCTGTCCTGGTGCAGAATAGGAGAAAGGAGTCCCCAGTCCAGGTCCAACTCCTGCCTTCATCCAGAGGCACAAGGTCAGAGCGAAGATCTCCTGCAGGAGTGTCCTCTTCATCCTGCCGTACATGTAGTTAGTCCTCATCGGAAAACTGATCTGGAAGGCATCCAGGTTTTCCGAATGTTTCCTGTTGGAAGCTGTGGAGGCAGATATGGTAAAAATTACTTATGTTTAAAGCTGCAGAAGTTTTAATATGCAGAATAAATTACTTTTACTTGTAGTAGTTTAAAAAATGTGAAATAAGAGTGATTGTGATTGATTTTTCAGCACAAGTTTCAACAAATGAACCTCTGAGGAGCTCAGTCGTCTTTGATATTTCACAGTTTTTCAGGTTTTCTGTTAATTTTTTGTTAATGTTTTATTGTTTTTCAACTAAGTTTCAGTTAATTTACTGACAATTTTCAATGAAATATATTACTTGTTGAGCCAACTTAATTTGACCCAAAACATTTGCACAGTCCTGCCTATTTCTAAAGACAGGTGGTGGGTTTATGCATGTACATTAATCTAGTGGGATTCAACTGTGAAAATGATGTGACCTTTACCTGTCAGGTGCAGCTGGTTGAGCATCGTTTCCAGTTTGTTAGATTGGAACCCGGTTCTGTAGCCGGTGTGTGGGAGGTAACTGTGATTGTCTGCTTCATTACTCCTGTGATCGTCCTCCTCCTGCTCTTCCTCCTCCTCCTCCTCATGACTACCATCATCATGGTGTTCCCCAGGACCTCCACCGTGGTGGTTGTCACTGTGGCTGTCGCCGTGATGGTCCGATTGGTCGCTTTCGTCGTCATGAACATTGTGGTGTCCGTTGTTATTGTCATGGTCATGGGCATCAGAGCCATGGCCGTCCTCGTGGTGGTCTTCGTCGTCTCTGTGGCTGGAGTCTTCATCATCATCATCATCATGGTGGTGGTGGTGTTCTGGGCTGCTGCCTACATGGTGCAGCTGCTCCTCCAAGGTGCTGATCTTCCTTTGCAGAAGCTCCTTCAGAGAGCTGGAATAAGTGCTGGAAGTGTTCCTCTTCTGCTAGGAGGATGATATAAAGAACGAGCTCATTACAAAACAGTCTGGTGCAAATTAGCCTAAAAAGTAACACATCGACACGTGTTTGTGTGCTTTGTTTACAAAGCTTCATTATATACTAATCATCTTTTCTTCTAAGACAGAGCTTCTCTGTTCCTCGTGTATTCTGTCTGTGCTTCTCCTCCTCTCATGTAATCCAGGCTTTGTCCTGCAGGTCGCCCTGATTACTGTCTGTCAAGGGAGATCACCATAATTATAGCTGATCTTCTATACACCCACTCCCACAGATCCTGACATCTCTCTATGATCACAGTCCTGAGAAGACAAACGGCATAAATACACCCACATACATCCACCATTTTAATCAACCTTTTCTTTCTACTTGTGGAGACGCATCTTCAGCTTCGTTTTGAGCCGGGTGCTGATATCAGGTGGTTATCTATGACTTTAAGAGTGTCTCCCCTGCCAAAGGAATGGATGGCTTTATGAGATTAAGTAATTCATTGTTCTTTTGCCTTAAGTGCTCAGTGATCCAACAGTCTGGGACTTCAACAAAGAGCCTCGTGACAGCAGTATTAATGCATCCCATCCCACATGGGGACACCACTTCCTCCCTCCACCTCCATTTAACTTTTCTCTCCCCCTCCTGCAACGTGCTTTGCTCATTTGGTAACGCTAAAAACACGAACTTTCGTATTTCCTGTAAGTCTTTTCTTTGGTGCTGGATCGGCATAGAGTCGCACATAATTATGATTTTGAAGGTAAATTATTTATAGTTTTCTGGTTTTAAAATGTATTTAAAAAAGAGTTCAGTTTTGCATAGATTTCTAGTCACCCCTCTTTCCTCCATAGTCCCTCAATAAAGCGCAACTGTTTTCCTAATTTGTTAAATGTGTGTATTTTAATCTCAGGATAAATCCAGATGTCTGGATTCACCACTGAGGTCACCACTGGTGAAAAAGAAATAAATAAAAAAATAAAAAAATAAAAAATGATTGAGGCAGTTTTTAGGGAAGCTAGTAAACTTAAATGGGAAGATAAATAAAACTAAACATGAAGCAATCGTGCAAGAAAATTGCAAATGACAGTAAGAACCACTGACGGCCAAAGTCAGTCAAAGTCCAAACTTAAATTGATGTGAGAACCTGCACCATGACTTTTAAACTGATGTTCAAGTATGCTTTTCATCTAATCAGCTATTTATGAAACAAGATATGGCAAAAGAAACGTCTGAACTGGATGCGTAAAAACTGGTAGAGATGAAGTGGAAAAGATGTCATTCTACCAAAGAGAGGCTCTACAAAGTAAGGACCTATCAGCTATTATTCAATAGCTGATATTTACTGGTTTATATGTTATGCAAAGTTCAGTTTTTACATCCAGCTTTCTGCTCACCTGCAGGTTGTTCAGCCTCTCCTTCAGCGCCTGCAGCATCCGCTCCATCTGCTCTGTTGATGAAGTGCTGTCCCCTGCCCCCATATGTTTGTCCTTCGCTCCGTCCCTTCTTTGGACAGAGGATGGGTGGTGCTGTGAGTCTGGGATGAGTCTGCCGTTGCCATAGTGACTGTTTTCGGTGTATGATGTGTGGTGAACAGGCACTCCTCTGTGATGAGAGTATGACACAGAGCCATGGTGCTCATCATGAAGCGACACGCCTCGCCCGACGCCCTCACACAGGGTGAGCTTGGCTGTCAGCTCTCTGATGGTCTCCCTCTGGTCGAGGATGATCTCCTTCTGCTGCACGAGGCTCTCCCTGAGATGGAGGATGGAGGCTTTAGCCTCATCGCTAGCACCCCACCAGCCACTAGGAGGGGCGTTCTGATGGTTTTGTGACCCGGGGCCTGTAGATCCCGGACTCGGGAAGCAGGAAGGGTCTGCATCTGCAGGAATCGGGGTGCAGACGAAACGTGGGTGGGCTCCATAGCTGAAGTCTGAACTTGATGTAAGGGACACAAGGTGAAGTAAGGAAAAAATCACAGGGAGAAAGAGCATAGGGTTTCCCATGATCTCCATCCAATGTTCAGCCAAAACCACCTAAAAACTTGGCTTCACTTTACAATCTGTGATGCTGGTGAAGTAGAGGATGCTCTGAAGTTTCTGCTGTGCGAAGACATAAAGGACCAAGAATAGCTCCTGCACCCACAATAAGAACCGTCTGAGAGATCATGGGTCACAAAACAGTAAGAAAACCTGAAAAAAAAAAATATCAACCATTAGGAAAAACTTTTTATTTGAATGTATTGATAAAGCTACTGTTTCATGGAACCCTAAGTCTACAGAAACTCTCAGACACGATCCAGCTGAAGCTTTACGGGGTGAAACTTATTGTTTTATTACGGATTTGCCCACAAAGGTGAAAAGGCATTGGAAAAAAGTCTGTTTTTAGCTCTTGGCTGCTCCCCTGTCAGACTTTAAACTAAACCTTCTTCAAGATGTGACGTCTATGGACTTGGTCAACGTCAGAGCGTGTGACAAAGAACCTTTAATGTTCCAAGACAAAACAGGAAGTCCTTCCAGATGAGGATTAGCTCCTGTCAGAGGTCAGTCATCCCGACCGGAACATTTGACTCTTTAGAAAAATTCCTTAGAAAAACTCCTTAGGAAAGGGACAAACTAATGGACCGTCCCAAACATTTATATTTGTTTAATTAATGCGATGTCATGGACCACAAATGGATTTCTAGTATAATCAAATAACTATGCCTTACAATCGCTGACCCTTCAGGCTTTTTCAAATTTTTTCATTTCATTATCACAAAATTGTATTAAATTATTGATGGATTTCATGTAAAACAACACAAGCTGTGCAGAACGGGGAATAAAAACAAAAATTGCAATAAGTTTTCATTATTTTTAAGAATAAAACTCTGTCTGCCCTGAAATGTTGGATAAAGGTTGCAAGCTTTGTTCTTCTAAGACTAAACACTTCACCAACTTTTCCTCTGAGGTTGATTTAGGCTCCGTCACATTTTATAGAGAAGGTTTATGGAAAAATCCTATGGGAAAACTAGATTTACATCTGGACTTTGTTATGCCTTCAGAGGAAAAACAACACCACAGCATGATGTAGCCAACACCGTGTTTTAATATTAGAACTATGCAAATGGACCTTTCTATAACAGCTTTTTAACAACCATTTCCTTCTCGCCTCTGTCTGCTCTAACACTTACAGGTTCCATCACCTGAGCTGTGGATCCTGCTGCTCCTCCAGAGTTACTATGGCCCTGTTGACTCTTTCTCTGAATAATTCTCACATTACCCAGCCTGTTAGATCAACTAGTCAAGTGTAACTTGGTAGGTTTGCACCAACATTTTGTTGAACAGACATAGAAAAGTTTTCATAGCCTTCCATAAATTGTTTCATTTTTTTCTTTTAATAAGTAAACGAAACAGATCATTTGGAGACATAATTAGTAAAATGTTTTATTTTCAACTTATTTTCTGCACTGAATGAATTTGCTTTGTTGCACACAGATTAGATCAAAGAAGATTGGAGAGGAGCTCTTTTTCCCATGATCAGGTGAGCAGTGCTCAGTGAGATGTTGAAGGATTTGGGGATGATTTTATGACCTGTGAACACTAGTTAACCATAGATGCCTTCATACAACAGCTGATTTCATTCTGAGATGGACACATTTTCAGAGTAACTGCACATTTGATTTTCTGTAGGGGTTCAGAGTAAAGAGAAGGGAATACAACTACATGTCACACTTTGTCGATGTATTCAGTCAGATATTGTGAAACAATGCGCGCTTGTTTTGTTCCACTTGAAATCATGCGCTACTTTTTTTCTATTAGATAAAATAGCAGTGAAATACACAAGCACTTGTGGTTGTACCCTGAGGCAATGCAAAATGGGCCCCGATGCACAGTATGTTTCTATATAAGGCAGCTGACCTCTCTGCATGATGTCCTTTATTGTACAATGTCGGCATTTTGAAATGGCACACACATAAAGCGGCCTCTAAACCCTGTTGACCACCTGTTGCTCTCTGTGACCAGCCCATCAGAGAGTATTGGAGCTCAAACTTCATGCATTATTCCCTTGATTTCATCAATAATAAAACAAAAGAGAAAAATTGGAGGGCAGGTTAATATTTTGTTAGATCTCCCCCAGGTTTTATTCTAAAAGCAGTTTATAAGCAAATGAATCTCTTAAATGAATCATTTGCTCTTTTTCCTGTATCTCCTGTTCCCCTGGAGATTAAAAGAGCTTTAAGGAGACAGATGGTCGTGCCACAAAATCATGTCACACCCAATCTCCATCATTTAGACCTAAGTTTATTATCACCCACAGGTTCCCTCAATTAACCTAATTAGAGACAGTTGCTGTGCCATATTAGTTAGGGTTAGGTCGGCTTGCTCACTCCTTGGTGTGTTGGTGTGTATGGGTCGGTGTTAATCCACTTGCAGCCTGTGGGGTCGTGCAACATCCCAGCAACATATGGTCCGGGTGGATCCTGAAGCTGAGTGATTAGGCTCGGGTTAGAAACTGACCAATTTGCTGAGACGTGTAATTAAAAGTCAGCTCTTTATGGTTTTATCTTTAACCAAAGCTCCATATTTGTTAAACAGGAGATGGTGTTAAAAACATCTGGCTGTCAGTATTTCTTTAGATTTTAAGCTTTAATTATCTTCCTGGTTGAGATTTTATTCTATAAAAGTAAATTAGAGCTAATTCAGTTTAAGAAAAAGTAAGATTTTAATATATATTGAAATTAAGTTATTAGAAAATGCAAAGTTGGGTATTTGGATTATGGTCAATGGGGACAAAGGACAGTGAAATAATTTCTTCATGTAAGATTTAATACCAGGTTCTCTGAGGTCCTGTGATTTTAAACAGTCCACATATTGTGTCAGCTATTATTCATAGCATACTCCTATAAAACAAATTGTCATTGACACATAAATAATCTACAATAATCAAAAACTTAGTAAAAAGACAAATTCTAACAGTTAAATCATTCTCTGTCTGTCTTTTGTAGTATCTCAAACTTTTATAGTATTGATAATAGGAACAGAGAAAGTATATAAGGAAGAACAAAAAGGTTTACCTTAAGCATGTGAAAAACATGTTTATTTAATATTAAAATGTTTTTCAGGTTTATTGGGGTTTATGTTACAGTTAAAAGACGAGGTAAGACAGTGCAAGTCTAAAAAGCAGAAAAGTAATAGAAAAGTTGGACTAAAATCTGAAATTAATCAGCTTTTTTATCATAATAGTTAAATATCAGAAACTCAATGTGTTGTTTTTTTTCTTCAGTTTCCTAGGAGTTTTCTGGGAGATTGTAAGTTTGTTCCAGATAGATGGAACATATGAACTAAATGCTGATTCTCTATGTTTGGTTCTGGGAAGGCAGAGTTAACTAGAAGCAGAAAAGCTGAGTTGTCCAGAGGATTTTAAAAACAACAAAAGTTCTTTAGTGTAATTTAGCTAAATTATTTTACTGTTATAATAAAATGCAAATAAATCAATCTCTTACACCACATGTTTATCTTTAGTTGCAGGAAAGTCTGTCTTTTATTGTTGAAGAGAAGAGTTCTTACCTCAGTGCTTGTTTATCTTCACTTGTTGAATGGTTTGTCCACCTCCTCATACGCTGATCAGATTGAGAGAGATTTACTTCAGAGGGCTCAGCTCATTCCCTCTCTTTCATTGTCTCTCTCCTCTGGTTTTCCTCTCCTCCTCCTCTTCCTTCTTGTCCTTTGTTATTTCTTTCTTTTACAAGCCACACCTTGTTACCTGTTACCTCACCCTGTCTTTCCACTGTCTAATCTTTTCTACACACATCAGGGATGAGGGCCTAATCAAATCTGCAGCTCTGACAAACGTGGCTTTTTAATTTGATTTGCAGTTTCCAAATCCCTTTAAACAGCATCCAAATGTTGGACCTCAGCTCCTGACGCTCTCGTCACACAGCCAGCTCACCTACATCTCAGCATGGGAGGAAGTGGCCTGATTAATTCCTCTTTGACTGGCAGCCCAGAGAGCTCAGCAGATGGCTGCTTCAGGGTTGAAGAAAATTACAAACAAACATGATGATTGTAAGTCAGACTTAAATACAGAGAGGAGGAGACGTGTTGGTTTGGGATTCTAAATTAGACTGATAATTGGAAAAACAAGAGAACCCATTTTTCCTTCATATTGATTTTTTCTTTTTGTTGATTTTATTCAAATTTGTTCTGACAGACAAAAGATACTTGTTTGTGTCTGTCCATTGAGATTATAATCTGTCTACAAGACAGGTAAAAACTACTTTATATACAACATTTAAAAATAATCAATAGGTATTATTTTGACTTATTTATCAGATAAGGAACATTTTCCCACTAATTTGTCCGAAAAACATTCTTATGCTCTATTGCAAGAAGTTTTGTTTTCCTTTAAATCTTTAAATCATATATGTAATAAAGTGCATAATGTGTTACATATATGATATAAAGTACTACATACTTTGGAAAGATACTTTTTTTGCCTACTTTAAAATAGAAAAACTTTGGAAACATTTGGCTGTATTTCAGACAGTATTTTCTAATTCATAATTTTAGCAAGTAGACACCCCCCCTCTGTAATTGACATTTGTTCACTATTTTTGCACGTCACTATCACTTTACTTGGATTTAGTTATACATATGCATATATATCTATATATAGATTAAATAAGAAAACTTAATGTATTCCACCCTGTTTAGTGTTTAAATGAGTGTATTTATGAGTTAGGCCCGGATGGGGTGCTGAGAACGTCTGTTTTTTTTATTGTTTATTAGGTCAGTGCGTGTGCGGCGGGTTCTCCTGTCTGTCAATCTCCTTAGTGTGTGTAAATTAGGCTCAGAGGAAGTCAAAGCACACAAACAGCTTGGATGTAAGGACACCAGACCACAAAACCTCAAATGTTCCCAAAGATGTCTGGCCAAGTGACCCAGTGCTGCTGAGAAAACCCAAATCTGCTCTGTCTGTGGAAACAGAGGCCAAACTGGTGTCTGGAGATCAGAACAGAATCAAATCCTCAGTATGGTAAAACGTTTCTCTCTCCTGTGTAGATATCTGCTTCCAACCTAAATAAAATTAATTTTTGTATATATATCTACAAATATATGCTCTGAGATTTTACTAAAGATCTCAATATTTTTTTTTCAATCTATCCTCTGCGCTAACCACCAGCAACACATATTCCTTAAAATAAACATCTTTCTATAATCTAATAAAACCAAGAATTTGAAGCTTTTTTATTGATATAATAGAATGAGTTGAACATAGGTGCATAGTGCAGCTAAAAAATAGTCTTTTATTGTTTTCTCTGCCTTTTTGGTCTCTAGTCCAGAGTTTATGTCAGAGGACTACTGTTCATGGAAAAGTGCTTCCTTTATTGGTGTGCAGATCAATCCAATATACTGATAATATCCATACAGAGTTGGTACCAGGACTGGATTCATTCTATTGTACTGGTTCTGTTTTGCAAAAAGGGCAACAAAGCACAGTGTCTGAGGATTATTTTTCAAACTTTTACACTTATGTTTATTGTGTTTATATATATATATATATATATATATATATATATATATATATATTTTCTTTTTTTTTTTTTAGATGTTTTCAACTTAACAAATATCCAGAAATAGCTACTTTTTTTGCTTTAATTTTGTATTGTAGCTTATCAGCACTGTGCTTAAAAGAGATTTTGTTTTAATTTGCTCTCCAATTACATTGTCACTTTTTTATTCAAGAAGAAAATACAATCAAGTTTTTTTTTGTTTTAGTTTTTTGATTGTCTTTGTTTATCAAATCAATATTATGTTAAAGTAGTTACCTATAAACCCTTTTCCAAATCCCTGACAAAAAAGCAAACAAACATAAAATAGCAAAAAAACATATAAAGGCCAGAAGTGGGATGTGATACTAAACTTAAACATGTAAAATATCAATATCAGAGATGGTATAAGCTGTATTGTACTCCTCTGGATTGGATCTGTGCTCTAGCAGCAACATCCGGCTCCCTTCTGTATGGCAGCAGCCCAACTTTAAGCCTATTACAGCCAACTAAAGGGTTGGAGTGAAAAAACTAAATCTCTTAGTAAACGTAACATGACCTCAAATGAAGAGGTCCCTGTTATTCATATGTCATACTGTAGAAACACATGTTATAAGGATCTGAGTGAGCTACAGTCAGAAATGAAACATAATTTTGATCAGCCTTAAAACTTTGTCAATTAATATTGCTTATGATTTTGGCTAAGTTACAATTCAGGAATTATAAACCAAAAAATGTATTTTATATTGAAAAAAGCAGAGGCATGTATTCTCTCTATCTTTTCCCATGTAAATGTTTTAATTAGAGCTAAAACAATTAATCAGATTAAACAGATTAACCGTGATTAATCAACTATTGAAATAATTGTCTACTAATTTAGTTAACTGGAGTGCAGAGACTCTCAAACGTGCCTTTAGCTGACAGAGCAACCCACTTAGAGCAGCAATTATACCGAAATTGTAAAAGAATAAGTAAACATTTTACATTTAAGATTAAAAAAAAACTTTTATCTGTCAATACACACTATCCCGAATGCCTCAAGTAAAAAAAAATCTTTAGTTTCACCTGGTATAATTTCGTAAAAAGTCTTATTAAGGAACCTTTTCCGAATATTAATCCGAAAAGCTCAATTGATTTGCAAAAATAATCATTATTTGCAGCCCTAGTTTTAAAACGCTTTCTATGTCAAGTCAATGCAAACATAGGAATTCTTGGGGCTACAGTTATCTCTTTATATTTTGAGAAAGGTTCTTTGCATTTTTGTGTGTAAAATAAAATATCTAAAAACATTTTAGGTGACACACTGTTCATGTTAAACCAACATTTTGGCTTTCTAAACAAAATCTCAGTACATTTAGAGCATATATTTATCTACTAGATTTTTTTTTTTTTTTACTTCCTTTTCTCTTTTTATTTTTTGTTTTTATCTTTTTTGGCATTAAAAAACTGTAGACGTTTTTAAATACACGCTGACTTTATAAAGGAATGGTATGTCAGAGAGAGATGTTTTACTATCGCCACCTTCTGGGATTAATCTGTAACTGCACGGTCTGCAAAAATCTTTCATCTCACTACTTTAGTGAGTTTCTACTTTAATTTTACTTTACTTTATTATGAAATGATTGAAATCTCCTAAGAGGTTTGATGTTTTGTCAAATACAAAACAAAAGTTAAACAATCCATGTTAGATGGAAAAATAAAAATACGTTAAAAAATTTATAAGATATTTGCATTCTGGGACATTTTACAGACAGTGGATACATTGTATGCAGATAATGTGTGAGGTTTAAAATAATATATATCCACAATGACCCAAAAAAGAAAAAAAAAGAAAAAAGAAATTCAGCTTTTCCCTGCTATTATAGTTTGTGCAGAGCTTCAATGTTGACTAACAAGCAGCAAAAAATATTACAAATAGTAAACACACTAAAAAAAAAAGTCCCTCTGATATGATCTGATATCCTCTTTACAAACATCACGGCATTACTTTTAAAAAGTTAAACTTCAAATCTTCCTCATCAGATTCAATTCAGTTCATTTAGATAGCGCCAATTCACGACACATATCATCTCAAGGCACTTTATAGTTCACCAGATCATACAGGCTGCGTCTCAAT
Organism: Cyprinodon variegatus; assembly: GCF_000732505.1. Classification (NCBI taxonomy): domain Eukaryota; kingdom Metazoa; phylum Chordata; class Actinopteri; order Cyprinodontiformes; family Cyprinodontidae; genus Cyprinodon; species Cyprinodon variegatus. Next base: position 717,585 of record NW_015150682.1, read on the forward strand.
TCGCAGGCTGCGTACTTCCGAGGACGCAGCCTGCGAATTGAGACGCAGCCACAGTCAAATTGATTCAAAGTTTTCTATCTAAGGAGAACCAGTTGATTGCATCGACTCATTGACTCAAATGCAATCACTCACACTAAGCATGCTTGTAGTGACAGTGGAGAGGAAAAACCCCCTTTTAACAGGAAGAAAACTCCAGCAGAACCAGGCTCAGTGTGAGCGTCCATCTGCCATGGCCGACTGGGGTTCAAGGAGACAGAAGCAGAGATTCTCGGCAAACGTGTGAAAATCCACCTTCATAAAGAAATAAAATCTCTTTCGTTTCCAAGGTTCCAGCTTTTATTATTACTGTGAAAAGTTATATAAACTTGTAAAACTTTCTGGGAGTTTTTTGGAAAACAGTATTCCTTTTCACTGCTGGGTTGAGATTTAATAAATCAACAAGTTCAATATTTGCTCTATTATTTCCAGGCATAACAATTGGGCTTTTGAGTTTTTCAGGAGCTAACTTTCACCACTGATTGTAAATGTACTTGATTATAGTATTCAGTTATAAGTATTAAATCTTGCATCATCAATGATTGTTTAACATAAAGTTAAAAAAAAATCTGTAAACCTCAACTAAATCTGTCACTTTCAGGATTCCTGAGCATCACCAACGGAACACAATGTATACTTTGAGGTATGGTGGTGGCAGCATTATGCTTGGAGGCTTGCTGTTTTTAGATAGATAATGGGTTTCTGTTAAGTAAGATGAAAATCTGATTGGTTCGAAATTGTAAATGTGATACATTAAATCTTACTTTGTCTGCTATAGAGCTGTAAAAGAAGAGCGGTCTTTTTTTTTTTACCATGAAGAATCAAAGAAAAAAGATCTTTGGACTCTGGTTAGAGTCCTACACCTGACATATTCAAGACATATGATTCAAGGGTTCACCACAGAAGTGCTATTCACTGTCTGTTAGACACAGAAAACATTTGTGAGCTTAAGGGGAAATAAAATGTTATGTAGTTAAGATATGGGATTGCAGACTCATATCAAAGAAGATGAATAAATCTAAATCCAAAGCCCTAGAATTAGTGTATAGATATACACACATATACAACCAGGCTGTTTTTATTTAGACAAATGTGAATGAACAAAATTAACTTAACTTTGGGTAGAATTCAGCTTGCTCCATTTATTTTGTCTTGATTTTGAACTCACCTCTGTATGTGTCATAAATAAATTTGTCTCTAATGTCTGACTGTGTATGACTGTAAATGAAAGGCCAGGCTGTGTCCATAGGGCCTCCTCCTCCTCCTCCTCTCAGAGTATGGAGCAGGAATGTGTGATGGGCTGGGTGTATGTAGGCCAGTGATAGGCTCGGCTGTGCTGCTCTCCCTCTGTCTTTGGCTTAAAAAGTTCAAGTCATTATTCTCCTCCTGCGGCTATTCAGATGAAGCCCCGTTGGCTCATTGTTATTCTGCCCGAGTGAGAGAGGGAGACCCAGAGAATGGGAGGTTGACTGGGGCATCCAACTGCTGGGTTTCTAGTTCTACTGGTTCAGGCTTTGGTTGCTGCTCTCTGGTCATTTTTTTCCCCCTTGGCATTTGTGAAGGCATGTTGGTAATCGGCTCAGTAATGAGCAAAAGGTACTGAATGGCACAAATATCTGAACCCAATTCCTGGGAGTAAAAAGAGGCAGAAAGAGGGGGGGAAAGGAAGGGAGAAGTCCATGTGAAAAAGGGAGGTGGAGGGGAGGTGAGATTTAGTGCTACGTTGGACGAAACAACCCCCCACTAACTGACCGAGAGAGAAAGTAGTCTAATAGAAAGAAAAGAAGGGGAGTTATAGTTCATTAAACCCTTAAAAGACATGCTGCAAGCTTTTATCATTTCATACAAAGAGCCCAGAAAAGGTATGTAACTTCTTCCTCTTTTTGCTTTTTTTGTTGTTTTTTTTAAATGCAGCTCAGTTATTTGTTACTGTTACACAACCTGAGCTCTGATCTGCAGATCAGCTTTTACTTTACTAAGCTGTAACATTAGAAAGAGTAGAACATTTGTTTGAAAAGTTACCTTTAGCCTCTAAGATGCAACTATCTTAATTTTTTGGTTTTAGGTGCATGCATGCAGCCTTTAAAGGACAAATGATAGATTTAAGAGCAGCCTGCTGTTTTGCTTTATTAATTAAATGAACATTGGGCATGCAAAATGTAAATGAATGTATCTCTGACAGAGTGGTGCAAAAGAAAGGGAAATCATTGCTGTAGAATCTCCAAATTAGTTACAAAATGTGCATAGTTTCTTTGCTTTAAAATAGCTTCTTCTGGATTCCTGTTATAGCTATTGGATTTGTATGTACATCTGAATCAGAAAATGAATGAAGTAAATTAATCTAACAGCACTATGTCTTAACTGATAACCATGCATTTAAATCAAGCTGTTTTTTTTCTTTTTGAAGAAAAATCACATGAATGCTCTTTCTGTATCACTTCCAAACCACCTGCAGACCTTTTTTTCTTGGATCATGGAACAAGAAACACTTTATTTCTCAGAGTTAACCCCATTGAAGCTAGAATATCCCCACATGATGTCCTGTAAACTTTTTAAAATGGAGAGTTTAATAATAAAAGCTTCATTCTCTCCGTCTTCTTTCTTCCTAGTGAAAAATGACAGATTTCACCAGAGGGGCCCTAATGACCAAGACCCTGGAAATGTTTTCTTTGTGTCTTGTAGCATTAGTTGATCTGGGTCAACATTTTTTCTGTAATCTTGCCGTGATTACAAAGGAGGGGTATGCAGGGAAAACTGGGTGAGCCTTTTTGTCATTCAGTCCAAACTGGAAATCCTCTGACCCTTCGGGGCGGCTCATTCCCCCTGACTGCAGAGGAAACGAAGATGTCGCCCTGTTTATTCAGCGCTCTGACACCTGTGACTCAGACAGGAGGATCCCATTGTTCTCATCTTAACTCGAATGGCACAAAAATCTTGGAGCAATATTTGGGTTGTAAAGTGATAATCCAGAAAAACAGAGATGGCCTCTGTGTGAAAATAAAATTCCCCTCGGATGAAACCCAAGACACTGCTTGTCACTTGTTTTGACCGTTTAAACAGTGGCCCTCCCATTTAAATACCTCCTTAAAAAAAAAAAAAATAGAACATTTAGAAACACATTAGGTTCATCTGAGAAGTTTCCAAGTGTTATTCAAGGAAGGCTCTATAGACATAAGCCAGATGTGTGTCTTCCTCTGAACCGGGTTCATCTCTTCTCTTTCAGAGGATTGGGGAGTTCTGTAAAAAGCTTAAGCAGCCAAACAACCGAGGAAAAGGAGGAAAAAAAGTCCTTAACAGCAGCTGCAGGTGTGTGAAAGAAGCAAACATGTCCCGAACCGAAGAGATCAACAAGATGACAGAAAATGTCTACAAGGTAAAACCACATTACCTTTTATATTTGGTTAAATGGACTACAAAGATAGATAGATAGATAGATAGATAGATAGATAGATAGATAGATAGATAGATAGATAGATAGATAGATAGAT
>NW_015150682.1:725046-735140 GCF_000732505.1 Cyprinodon variegatus
TGATTGTGTACAGCACTTTGGTCCTGTTCGGTGTATAAAGTGCTTCATAAATAAAGTTGGTATGGTATGGTCCAATGTCTCTGTGATGTGTCGCACCCGGTCACAACTGAAGATACGCACCAATGCCTCTCCTGCTTTTAGTGAACTCAAACCACTGTGGGGGCTAGTGCTGAAATGTTGAAAAACAATGAAAAAAATAAAAATATAAGGGTGTGCTGGTGCTGAGTGGTTAGCGCACACAACACATGTACAGAGGCCTTAGTCCCTGAAATGGGTGACCTGGGTTCAAATCTGGCCTGTATTCCTTTCCTGCATGTCTCTCTCTCTCTCTCTCTCAAACCCCCTTCCCTGTCAGGCTACTGTCAGAAAAACTATTAAATACAAAATGCATTTAATCACATGCTTTGTTTTGCTCTTTCATTTTCAGGCCACTCTGAAGAAGTATCAGAGTGAGCGAAGGTCTCGGTCCGAGTCAATTGAGCGTTGTCAGACCCAGCTGAAGAAACTCCGCAGAAAGAGCCAGGGCAGCCGTCACCCAAACAAATATGGAGACAGAGAGATGCAGGTAGAGTGTCATTCGCAGCCCAAATGGGGCCCAAAACAGTTACCCAGCACTGAAGAGAGCCAATCAAGATATTTGGGATTCAATTCACAAATCTTTTTGAGGCTTAAGGTGACTTTTTGGGATTTTTCCTTTAGTTTGTGGAGCTGATGAGTCGCAGACAAGGTGAGCTGGATGTGCTGGTGGCTACAGGCTACAAGTCTGCACTCACAGAGGAGAGGAGGAGATACTGCTTCCTGGTGGACAGACAGTGCTGTGTCACCAAGCTGCTCATCAACTACCACTCCAAGGTGAACTTTGATTCTCTGCACACTCACCAACTAGTTTTTTTTTATTAATTATTTTAATCAAGTAACAGCTGAAAAAATTTTGTTATTTTATTTTTAAATGGTTATCTATTTGACCAAAATCGAGCGTTTGACTTCAAGCTGTTTTCCACCATGATCCAGGTGAGGGAGCTTCTGTCACAGAAACTATCAACCTGGCAGCAGTCTTGTTCTCAGCCTACGAAGCTCCCAGAGCGTGCCCTCAATCTGCTGCGTCATACTACGCCACAAAGCCAAGGGGCTGCTGGGATAGCAGAGGTCCTCCGTCACACCAAGCTGGGCACTGCTCAGCCGGAACAGGTCAGATCTCACTTCATCTCTTATTGACACAGCAGTTCACCATACTTAAATATTAGTACCAATAAAATGTGCTTCTAGTTAACACTGATGACTAACTCAACCATTTCAAAGTCTTCTTTTAAAATGTTCTAAATCATGTCAAAGACTCTGCATCAAACCATATCAATGCAATTTTTTGCACCATGTTTTTTCTCCACAATTTTTACATCTGATCACTGCTGCACTTTAAAGAATTGGAAATGTCATCAGAGCTGTACAATACAAAATTCTGCATTGTATACACTCTGTGTATACAAAATGACAATAAATGTTGTCTAAGTCTAAGTTCATAGAAGGGATAATCTGTAATATGCTCATATGGTCATAACCTATTTACATATTAAAGCTTCGTTTTCTTAAAGTCTCTGACTAATAAAGTTACTATAAGCTCTAGGACAGTCATTCTAATTTAGTCACTGAAAATACAGTTATGATGAGAAGTTTCTATACTCTCACCCTGCATCTGAACAATGTTTTTTTCAGGATGATTTTGAAATAAACAAATTATACATATGGCCTAATATATTTAATTATTTTCTGTTTAATAACCCGAGGTTAGAAATTAGAAAATTAATTAACTTTCATTTGCTTTTATCATTTTTTTTCCTCTTGGAAAATAAGTCAATTGTTGCACAAAGGTAAAAATGAAAGTTTGGATATCAATCTTCCTCCTTATTTTCCATCCACTTTCTGCAATACATCAGTAACTCTGTCAGGGTAAAAGCTCCAAAGCATGATACTTCCACCGCCTTGCTAAACAGTTTGTTTAGATTATAAATGCTCCACCCCGAATCCTCCAATCTCTTTCTTTGTTTCTGTGTACTCTTCCTGTCTAAGGTGTTTTCCCCAGTAAGTGTATAGGTTGTTCATGTGGGTCGCTCTAAATTTCAGTATAGCTCAAATGTTCAGTTTTAGAGCATGAGCTTTGAGGACACTGATGCTGGTTTTTCAGTGGTTTTGGTGGCCTTTGCCTTGTTGCTTTCTGGATTCTGACTGGATGAACCAACAGGAAAATGATCTGAAAAAACACATCTCCACACATTTTGATCTCAACATTATTTAAAATGCATGAACTGTCCAACTACAGCCCTGCGATGGACTGGTGACCCCACTTGGGATTAAGCGTGTCAGAAATTGGATAGATGGATGTCTAACTACATCCAACCACCTGAAATTACCGTACCTGCGCCAATAAACAGGAGGTTAATGTTCCTACATTTGCTTTTTTTTAATATATTGTTGTTGGGTTTTTCAGAGGCTTTCCATCCAAGAGGTCCCTCCTCTGCTGAACGGAGACTCAAGCCGCTCCCAGCAGCAACAGCGGTCGCTCCCCTCCTCTTCCTCCTCCCACAGTGACACTGGTCCTCCTCAGGGCTCTCCTCAGACTTTTCTCTCTTCCTCCTCCAGTGGTGGAGTTGCTGGAGACTCGTCCCGTAGGGCTTCTCCTCAGCATACCAGCACACCTCTCAGTCCCTCAGCGAGCCCTCTTCCAGATGGAAGCCCTGGATTATCCAACTCCACCATGTCCAGCACCTCCCCCCAGCAAAGCTCTCTCCTAATGGTCACTAACACATCTAACCTCTCCCCAAGCCTCATCCCTTCAACGGTTATGTCACTCAGTCAGATCTCCAAGAACAGTAACTCTTCTCAGGGAATGACCCTCCCTATTCTCCATAGCGCTCCCCATAGTCCTCCGCTGTCCCATAGCGCACCTCTCTCCAGGGCTATGACGCCGGTGCAGCTGCTGCACCAGCAAGTTGGACCAGGAGGAAGCCACACTCTGTCTCCATCATACAGTCCCTGGCTACTAAAGGCTGGGGATGTATCTGCTACTGCAACTCTTCCCCTTCCAAGGAGACCTGTGAGTGAAATGAGATCAGGAGGCTTTCAGGGTAAGAGCTTGTTTTGCTTTGCTGTGTGTTTGTTTGATCCCCCAAACCTTCTTCCTTATTGTTCTGCCTTGATCTTAATCACAGGTTCCAGTCTTCCCAGAGTGCTTCCATTATCTGGAGTAACCCATGTGGAAGCCCTGTTCGCCCATACACCTGGATCATCTGAAGGTGCAGGTGGAAATTTAGGAGGCGGGGCTTGCTTACTTCACTTCCTGCCCGGGGACAACATCACCCTGCTGATCTCTGAGCCCAGAGATGGATGGCACTATGGTCAAAACGAACGCACTGGACGGTATGATGTTCTACTGTTTTAACAAAAAAACTATTAGTTGTTCAGATCCTACTATTAGATTGATAAATAAAGATTATGTAGTCAAAACTCTACACACTGAAATAGTTCTTACATTCAGCTGAACTGGTAGAGTTTAGGACCATACTATGTCGATTTTACTTTAACTTAAGCAAAAGAAGTGGTGAGTGGTGTCAACTTGCTTACATGTTTATAAAAAAAAAAAATAACTCTGCTTACCGGATTTTCTGGCTGCCTAAAATGTGACCTTGTTTTTTCAGGAAAGGGTGGTTCCCTTTCTCCTACACCCAACCACAACACAGCAGAATGGACCATCTGGAGGGGTACGGTGACAGAAAACAAAGATTTTCTCAGCAGCATAATCAATGACAACTTCCTTTTTTTTTTTTACCCCTGTTAACTTGTTTCTATATTCACTTTGTTGCCATATTTTGTAGATCTTTGATATGTGTTAATTCAGTTCAGTTTATTTATATAGCCAATTCACAGCACATGCCATCTCAAGGCACTTTACAGTTCAACCAGATCATGCAGTCAAATTGATTCAAAGTTTTCTATCTAAGGAAAACCAGTTGATTGCATCAACTCATTGAATAAGTCAAGGCAATCCCCCACACTAAGCATGCTTGAAGTGACAGTGGAGAGCAAAAACTCCCATTTATTTTATAGAAGCACAGAAAAACATGTTACAACATAGAATTGGTTCAGTTTGCTTTCCTTCCTTTTTTTAAACAAGTTTATCTAATTTCCAAAAGCAGCAGGTTTGTTGATGATTTCACTCAACATTAGCACCGTTCCGGTTTCATTGTGCTTCCTCTTGTCTTTTTGTCTTCTCTGTATCACCTTTCTCCGCAGCTCCCTCTTTTTGTCTAAGGCTAACAGCACTAGCACAGGACAACTTGACAAACTAGTGTCTGCAGGTCTCCCTGCTCTCACCCCTGAGTCCGAGGAGGAGCGTTCCCTTCCTCCTCAGAGGGTCAGCACCTTCCGTCCACGCCCCTACAGCATGGCCGACAGCAACAAGGTGAGACTCTTTCCAATTTCAAACAATTTGATGTTATGTAGTGATTTACCTTTTAGACGACTAATGACTTAACTGTGGTTTGCAGATCACGTCTGATTTAAGTGTCTCACCACCATCACCCACCAGGTAATTTTTAAAGCAACTCTTACAAAATGTTGTAAATAAAATTCCACCATTAATTAAATGCTACAAAGCTAGTGTAACATGCTAAACTTGTATGAATCTAAGAATGATTCTGAGTGAGAGAGTCAATGGTTAGAAATGAAGGTAAGGAACTGGGCTGATAATTTGTAGTTCTACTTTTCTTACCAGAATGGTTGAAAGTCTTTTGTGGTAGGTCCCTATAAGCTTTGCACATCTAGTGACAGATTTGGTCAGCTGATTATGATGATTGCAGCTCAGCATAAGTTTTGCTGGAGCAGGGCAACCTCTAAAACCTGCAGGACAGCGGCCCTCCAGGACTAACTTTGGGCATGCATTATTTATGCACACCTTTTTTCTTTTTTTAGCAACAGAATCTATTGTGGATTTAGGTCTGGACTTTGGTTGGGCCATTCTAACACATATTTCCCATTTGACAAGAGTTATTTGAATAGAGGTCTTACTGTGTTTTGAGTTTTTGTACTGATTGAAGATGACAATTCTCCCCAGTCCTATGTTTAAACAAAAGCAAATACGCTTATAGCTGATGGTAGATTTAGCATCAGTGACACCATGGACCATACAATTAAACACAATTTTGTTTATTTATGCATTGCCAATTCACAAAATGTTATCTTAAGGCATTTTATAAAGGAAATTCAATCTTATCATACAGTTAGATTGGCTGAAAGTTTTCTATCTAAGGAAAACCAGCTGATTGCATCGAGTCATTGACTTGAAGGATTTGCTCCTCCTGGATGACTATGTGGCAACAGTAGGTTTTCGCTTGCATTGTGACGTTGATTCTACAGCAATCCCTTCCACAAGTATACATGTAGTGACATTGGAGAAGGAAAAAAACTTCCTTTTAACAGGAAGAAACCTTCATCATAATCAGGCTCAGTGTGAGCGGGGTTCTGGTGACGCTGACTGGGGGTTCAAGGAGAGAAAGTAGACATAGAAGAGGAACACACAAGCACTGATCTATAAATAATTTCTATGTTAAAAAAGGTAACACTAAACTACCTCCACAGCTGGTTCTGCCAATGTAAGAAACAGTAAAGTAGAAGAGCTCTAATCCAGTTTTCATGTAAAATGGATTCAAGAGAGCACATACAGGTATTGGTAGAACTAACAAATACTGCTGAAATGGAGAATAGACATATGATAATGCAGAATGGTGAAAGGTGCCCCCTATGTCCTCCAGCAGCCTAAGGCTATAGCAGCATATCTATGGCAAAGCTCAGGATATCCTGAGCAACTCCAACTCGCTTTATGAAAAAGTAAAGTTTTAAGTCTAGTCCTAAAAGTAGAAAGGTTGTCTGCCTCATGAATTGATTCCATAAGAGAGGAGCCTGATAACTAAAATACCTACCTCCCATCCTACTTTAAAGAAACACTAGGAACCATTTACAAACCTACAGTTAGAGAGTGAAGAGCTCTGTTAGTTGAAAACATAAGGAACAAACTGTTATTTATACCCTATAAATATACACAAACATGTTATTTATACCCTATAAATATACACAAATATCCACAGGAACGGTCACAGCTTGTGGAGAAAATAACTTTTTAGGTTCAGGATATCTAAATGTAGCACCTATAGCCAACATAGCTAAAGAAAAAGAAGACATTACAAAAGAAATTGCAGATCATCCTATATGGGGACAGGACATGCATATAGCAACAGAAACTTGTTGAGGGCAGAAGTGGTGGATAAACAGGGTCTTTTTTAAAATTATTGTTGGTGCCCATCCCTTTATTGACAGGGAAACTGAAACTATGGCCCACATAAAAAAAACAAACAAAAAATACCCCAGCTCTGCTGACTGAATGAAGCTGTCTCTGTCATCCAAACATGTCAGTTAGTGTTCTATGAGTTCCCTCCATCAAACCTTGTATGACTTTACTTCAGCTAAATGAGTGTTAATATCCTTCTCATTGCAGGCCCAATCCGTTTGCCCACATCAGACTGAGAAAAACCGTCACCAACGATCGCTCGGCTCCCATAATCGAGTGAGCACAGCAGCTTTCAGTGATCTGTAATCAGTTCTTCAAGCCTCAGGTTGAGTCCTGGAAACTGCACACTGTGTTTACAAACTATGATTAACTCATATCTATTTTATTGTTTCTTTAATCATGTACATGTTTATGCTCAATGTGAAAAAAAACATATTTTAGCTAGAAATTCTTTGATTTTGATGTAACTGTAATAACTGAAAAATCACTATGAAACTATTATAAACTAAGTTTGATGGTTTCCTCATGTTTCAAAAAGCACCATGCTGCATCTTTCACCTCAAAAAAGTGACTAAGCTGTTCTAGTTGGTTCTGAGATGTAAAGGATGCCTTTTACTTCTCCTGGTTTCTTTTTATGTTTGCCATATATAGAAAATAGTTTCAGATCTGCTGAAATATGGACTGGATCCTATAACAAAATGTTGTACACTTTAACTGAGGAGGAATTATTGGGATGAGGACAGGCTCCTTCTGTATTTTTATTTTTTTCAGAAAAAGATCCACATGTGTTGTATTTTAGCAAAGGATGCTTTTAAATGCATTCATACTGTTTAAGTATATAAAAGCTAATTGTTTAGATAAAGTACAGGGGATCTTGAAATGAAATCTAGAAAATGAGTTATATCTTTCTGTTTATTTTGATAACAATGTATAGGAAGTGACTAAATGCACAATACCTAAAATGTTTTACCAGTTTTGCTGCTGTAACGTTTTATGTTTATTCTGGTTAGTGAAGGCATTCAGATTACCTTAACTTGTGAACTTAAATCAGGATACAAACAACATAAACTGTTTCTATATTATGTTTGATTACAACAATGTGGCTTCACTTTAGTATTTAAAAAGTCGCATACTGTGAAGTTTAAAAGGTGAAGGTCAGGAAAGTGGTGTTAGAATGCAAAGTTCATTTTTATTTAGAAAGATGAAAAGATGAGAAAGGCTAAATATATATATATAAAAAATTAGCAGATTACATGCTTAGTCTGAGGATTTTCTGTCTTGATTTCTTTTAGACCTAAATTCAAAGGTCTCCACCATCTAGATGCGAGTCTACGAGTCAGACTGAGCCGAATCTTAAAGAGTGATGTAAAAGGCATGTAGGAAGACATGAGTGAACTCGGTGTGGAAGTGTTTCTAATGAAAGTGAAGGAGAAAGCATACAGGAAGTTGACTTATGTCTAAGGAAGTGTTGGTGATGATCTTAAGATGCCTTATTTCAGGATGTTTGAGAATAAAAACTTGCTTTGTGCCAATTGAAATGATTGTTTTTCTCTGCATTCAGTCCCTGTGATCTTTTTAGAGCATTGTAAAGATTTAACATGTAGCACTTAAATGGTTTTTAACAGCAAAAAATGAATTTTGAAAATGATTTGCAGTTTGTGTGAACTTGTAAATATTGTTAAAATGTGTTAGAACTACATAATGCAGCCTGTACTCACACTAATTAATGTTAGAAGTCTTGGTGCTTTACACAACTGTTTTTAAAAAGATGTCAAGGAATGTACTCTCCCAAAACACAGAATTTACTTTCTAAAAACATACTGGCTTTTCTAGAAATTTCACAAATTTACTAGGCACTTTCCTTTCATCCATTTTCTCCCCCTTATTCCGTCAGGGTCGTGGTGGGGCTGGTGCTCATTTCCAGCAGTCTAAGGGTGAGAGGTGGGGTGCAACCTAGACGGGTTGCCAGTCTGTCGCAGGGCAACTCAGAGACATGAGACTATGCACACACTCATACCTAACAGTCCAAAAACGCGTCATGTTTTTGGACTGGGGGAGGAGGCTAGAGTACTCAGAGAGAACCCACGCATGCACAGGGAGAACACTTAAACACAGTGCAGAAAAGAATCAAACCCAGAAACTTCTTGCTGCAAGGAAACAATGCTACGAACTGCGCTACGGTACAGCCTTACTCACTTTCCAAACAGTTCAATTATTCTTTCTGGAACCCCAGGTGCATTCTGGGAACTTTTATGGTAACTTCCCATTAACTTTCAATGTACAGACATAGCTTTCTGGAATCTACTATATACTTTGCCTTGGGATGCCACTTCGACACAGTGCTGTGGACTGGTTGGAAACAGGGACTCTAGTTAAACATTACTTTTGTACCATTTGTCTAATCGTATTAAACTGCTACAGAACTGGAGGTCTTTGAAAGACTGCTGCACCTTATGTAGCAAAGGAGCCTTATCAAAGATTATTCCTTCCAGCCGCTCCTAGAATTTATAGCAATCACCTTATCTAACAAACTCCTTTAGTGTTTATATCTCTGCTTATCTTGAATAGTCTTATTCATTCCTGTAAACTGATGGTGTCTTTTTATGCCTAATTATACAAACATGCTTTGCAAAAAACAACAACAAAAAAACTATTCAGCTGCAAACATCTAAGCTGTTTCGATAAAGATATCTGTATTGCATAGTAACTGCATTGAACCTTTTGATTTCTGATTTGTCCTTACTGCACAGTCTCATTTTCTTTTGTTGTTGTTTTTTTTTTAAATAGTTTTGACCCTCGTAGGTATTTGCATGCTTTCATTTACCTTTCAATTTACTGCTTCAATTTGCTTCAATTATTTCAAGACTTTCATTTAACTAAAAATATTTCAATTTGGTTGAACATTTTGACTTTTAGGCCTAGGCAAGGTATTCAAAAAGCTTTAAATTAATATTTTATTGCAGTTGCACACTAATATAAAACTATTTTCTTACATTTTTTTAAGGGAAAAAAAAAATAAGTTTAGAGATATAATAGTTTTAGCAAACGCTGTCTGTCTCCACTGCAGTCCATAATTTGACAAAATCTTTAACAAGATGACACTTTATTTTACATAGGAGGATTTTCTTTCATTCTTAATTGTTCAGAGTCCTCTGTCTTCTCTTTAACAATATTTATTTCACTGGAAGATAAATATGAAATTTAGCTCTGGAGGATGAGAGACCATAAAAGAAGGAAGTTTCTTTATTTGTCCTTGATGGGCTCTATGCACAACTCTGCTACTTCTGGAACTTAAGGCAGCCTCTTTTGTTTCATTACTGGATGAACTTATTCATCCAGATGTTTCTGGCAATGGTTACTGAGGTAAAGCACACCTGGAATAATCAGTTCACAATGGTAGAAAAATACAGGAAACAAAATACCCGTCTTCAATTCAGGAAGTAGTGGGCTTGAGGATAGAGCCAATTTCTGAAACCAATTCAAGCTTAAAATTTAAATTTAAGCTTAAAAGTTCAGCAAAGTGTATATTTTTAGGTTTGTGATAAACAGTAAAGGTTTTCCTTTGGTGTTATTCTCAAACCACTGGTTTTTTATATTGGTGTAAATCTGTATATTGGTTGTATGAAGAGTCTGTCCGCGAAACCCACTTTTTGCTACAGATCTTCAACAGACAACTCTAATATGTGATTTTTTCCCTCATTAGGCTTAATATTCTCCTCACTGTGTTAATAACATAAATTTAATATCTATACATATATAT
>NW_015150682.1:735595-746736 GCF_000732505.1 Cyprinodon variegatus
TTTTTTTTTTTTTTTTTACATCATTTTGGTTTTGTAAATGGGAGAAGGACATGTGTTGAATTTATTTGTTTCATAAATGCAGTTGATAGAGAAAGCTGCATTTAAACATACAAAGTTCTTCACAGCTAATTAGTCTCTCATGCTGACATATTACAAACCAGTCGTAGTTCAATGGGCATTGAACTTTTATAATAGTAAATCAGCAAATGACTGTATGTATTCAAAAAGCAACCTTTGGCTTGGCAGTGCAAATAGATTTACTTATTAACAGTATTCATTGCTGCATATGATTCCTATTATTGTTTTGTTATAACTGAAGTGATTACAAGTTTACAATTATTCTAATGAATTGAAATATTTTTTAAAACATGAAAATATGTTTTGTGTAAACATGAGCAGGATATTGAACCATGAAATCATTTCACTATAATGGCTAATATTGGAGGAAAACAAGACATTTCTGATGATTTTAATCTCATGGAATAAAGGTTTCTAATACAAACCATGACAACTTAAATTTCTTAAAGTGAAATTTTCACAGATCTTTAAACTAAGTCGATAATGTCATTTAGTACAAGAAAAACCTTCAAATGATATGTTTCAAAAATTCTTTAAAAGATTAAGAGAAATATGATTTTGACTTCATGTTTTTTTTATTTTTCCAAAAAAAGTTTTCCAAGTTCGAAGGTTTGAAGTTTTTGTATTGTAGGCCTATAACATACAATACTTTGTACAAGGCTTTGTATAACAAAGCCTTTTTTGTATTACTTTTTCTAGCTTCTTCACAAAACACAATTCCCTCCCCTAAATGATTCTTAAATCATAAATAATGAAAAAAAAAAATAAAAAATCACACATTGATATATTGTTTTCCAAAAAGCTTATAGCTAAAAAGTTTCGTACCCAGGTTCCTGCCCCTCTGCTTTGCCTTACTTGTGGATCATAATGGAAAGACACTATTCGTCACCAACTGAACGCTAGTGTGAATTCATGACTCTCCTGCTTACAAATGTGCTGCATGTAGATAATTAAAAGTAATTTCCTGTTTTTTTCTGCGAAACCTGGATAATTACTCAATATCTTACTGATCATTATCTGTTGTATTTTATCATTCATCGTATACCTCTCCCATGGCTTTCCTGTTTTTTCCCCATCAGCCTTTTTCTGTAACTTTCTCTTCCTGTTTGTGTGTTTAAGTCTTTCTAGAATAATGAACCATAATACAAAGATCACATCTTTGCTTGCTTCCCCCCCCCCCATGTTTATTAAAGAGAACACCTTCAGTTATTGTTCTATGATGTTCATCTGCTCTAAAAGCATTTGGTTTCTATAAGGCTATTCAAGGATGTTTAAAACATTCACGATAATTAAAGTTTTACCCGTAGATGGAATAATAATAATTTTAAGAGAAAGTTGCACATACTATTTTACAGTCAAACTAATTAAACTGCATCGTTTTTGTAAAAATCTAAAAACAAAAGCTGGCATAAAACAAGCTGCGCTATGTTCACCTGATTGTTTTTTGTTCCACAGTAATCCATCTATAGCAGCTTTTGAGCTTAGCCTCTACAGTTCTAGTAAGATTGTTTTTCTACGGTTCAGTGGCCCAAATAAAAAACAAATATATTTTAGGATCATCGAAAAAGCTGTAGAATATCAACATTAAAAAAAGATTGGAGTTATTAAACCACTTATTCTTTGACCTCATTAAGTTCAATATAGTGGCCTAGCCAGTCTCCAGATCTCAACCCCATAGAAAATCTTTGGAGGGAGTTGAAAGTCCCTGTTGCCCAGCGACAGCCCCAGAACATCACTGCTCTAGAGGAGATCTGCATGGAGGAATGGGCCAAAATACCAGCAACAGTGTGTGAAAACCTTGTGAAGACTTACAGAAAACGTTTGATCTGTCATTGCCAACAAAGGGTATATAACAAAGTATTGAGATGAACTTTTGTTATTGACCAAATACTTATTTTCCACCATATTTTGCAAATAAATTCTTTAAAAATCAGACAATGTGATTTTCTGGATTTTTTTTTCTGATTTTGTCTCTCATAGTTGAGGTATATCTATGATGAAAATTACCGGCCTCTCTCATCTTTTTAAGTGGAAGAACTTGCACTATTGGTGGCTGACTAAATACTTTTTTGCCCCACTGTGTGTGTGTGTATATATATATATATATATATATATGTGTATAAATACCTTTCCTTTATAATTTGTGTATAGCTTCCATATTTATTTATTTTATAGCCTCTTACAATGACTCTCTGTTAATATATACCATTTATAGCAATTCTGGATAGATGCAAACTACATTTCATTGCTTTGTACTTGTGAAGGTTTAATGACAATAAAGTGGAATTCTATTCTAAATTTCTATGTTAACCCAGTTTGTTTGGAAGGATCCTAAAATGTATGCTAAAATCCCCTATTGTTTGATTTTCTGTTTCCAGCATGGTGTCCTTTGTCAATTTCTAAAATATAATTACAAAAAAGAACCATTAAATAGCCAATATTTAATTATAACTCTTGTTACTGAAATATATTTCTACACTAAATACAGAGATATAAGACTAGTCAGTGTGTCATTAATTAGATTCAAAACTGTTTTCTACATATTTTGGGCATCTGATCAATAAACTCCATTTACTCTGAGTTATAAAACAGTGCTAAAGGTGGTTTCCAATCCAGCACCATCATAAAGCACTTTCCAGTTTACCTAGCAACAGGACAAACTAAGGCTTTTAGATTTCTAGTATTTTAAGCAACATACTCTGACAAGTAATTCCTTCATTACACAGATCTTAACAAAAAAAAGTATTTTAGCCCTTTTCTAAACTGAACCAGTTGAGTAACTGTAGGTCTAGTCTTAAAATACATAAGGAAAACTGTTCCAAGAATAATCTTTTTTTTTTTATTCTTTAAAATGTATTTATCCATTAGAATCTTTAAATAAATTAAATTTAAGTAGTTGATCTACTCAAGTTGTAATAAGCTAATTACAGATAAACAAAAGACAATCTGCATATAAAATCAAAGTAAATTCCAATTATACAGACAATTGAGTAACAAAACTCACTTAAAATACCTTGAAGTAGTCCTGCGAATCTGTCAAACACAGAATAAATCATTCTGACAACAGTAGGATTAAATATAATTTTTATTGCAAGACAATTACAACTGGGCAAACTGAAGAGACGCACAAACGAGAGGAACTACAGGCCTTTGACCTGTATTATAACTTTTTAAGCCATTCCAAGCTTCTTCCTTTAGGTTCACATGGATGCGAAGGAACATCGGGCATATTTCCATCATCCCTCACAGGAACTGCAAAGGAATAATTTAGAAACAGACACCTCATTGGTTGATATTCAGATCCCAGAAGTCTGCTCCACAAATCTTAGAAACAGATATACAGCCTTAGTGAAATGACAAGTGAACCAGGGGAGTTTACCTGGGTAGTTGTATGGCACGACGGAATTCATCATTGCTGTGTATTTGGTGTAGGGGCTGATGAATGGAAGAATGACACCTAAAAGAATAAAGAATATACTTCAGTGTGCACAATATACAAGATCCGCAATGTCAGAAAATAACTACTGATTTCACTATTACTCTGTCTCTAAGGAATCTTAAGGACTTTCACTTTTAGAATAAGGGAAAATCACACCAATAGGAGTGAGCAAACCTAAGCATGCTCAGTGACACTGTTTTTTTTAAGTTGTAAGATTAATTATTCGGTTGAGTTTTATAACTCATATGAACAAACAGACATCTTTTAGGTATCATGAAAGGTGGTCTCTCTGCTTTTATGTTCTTCTCCAACACAAAATCCTGGCCTTTTAGCAGGGGTGTGTAGAAAATCTACTGCAATTTATGATCAAAACCTTACAAGCAGGTTTAATTTGTGTTATTGACCAATAAAACAAAACAGGGTTTATACAGGAATGAGTAACTGTAATTTAATGCTATTTTAAAGCTATTAGAAATAATTTTAATGCCATCAACAAGTACCCATGACTCTCATAAATATATCTATATAACACGGCAAAATCCTTCATCTTTGCCGTCGACAGGCTGCAGCATGTCCCAATACTCCTCGTTTTCCAGACACTTTTGTTGAAATTTGCATTTTCCCCCCATTCTAGAGCCTTTTCTCCGCCTCAAGCTTCTTTTCCAAACATTCGATATATGTGACGAAATTGTTTCTATAAACATTTTGATTTTTTAAATAAAGCATTTTCAAAGCCATGATAGTCACATTTAATGAATTTTAATGCCAATTAAGGCCTTAATTTAAAAAAAATAATAATTTAATGACTTAATAATTTTTAATGACCCACGGAAACCCTGCAAAGTTTTTCAGAAGATGGACCAAGTTAATTTTTATAATGATATGAAACTTTATAATAAGCATTTTTACATGATACTATGCAATATTTAGGTTTTCCATTTAGAAAATATGGGCTATTAAATAAGTTTGTTTCTGAAACATATTTTATCCTGCATATGCTATGAGAATACACGACTCCACAGCAAATTCTAAAATTAGATTAATACACATGCAAAAGAAAAATGCTGTAAGCAGCAAAACCAACTGTGAGTAAAGAAAAGCTGAAAACTAGAAGAGCCCCAGACCACTAAGGGGAGATTATTATCTACTTTTATGGGAGCAGAACATTACTACCAGTCAATATCTATGGACCAGACTGTTAGCAAAAGCTTAAATAGGATGCCATCTAAGGGACGTCTAGACAGGAGAGGCTAAAGTTTTATTCCGTAAATATTCATAAATGCGTATGTGTGGATCGATAAATAAAAAACACTGCTCAAAAGAATAAACAGAACTCATTCACCAAACAATATAACTTCAATTAAATAAAACTGTCCAATTAGGAACCAACACTGGTTGTCAATGAACTCCACAGGCTGTTGTGCAAATGCAGTAGAAAACAGGTGGAAATTATTGGCAGTTAGCAAGACACACCCAATAAAGGATTGGTTCTGCAGGTGGGGACCACAGACTACTTCTCAGTACCTATGCTTTCTTGGTCACTTTTGAATGTTGGCGGTTCTTTCATGCTCGTGGCAACATGAGAAAAACTCTACAACCCACACAAGTGGTTTAGGTAGGGCAGCTCATTCATGATGCCACATCAATGCGAGCTGTGGCAAGAAGGTTTGTGTCTAGAGGCTGGAGGCACTACCAGGAAACACGGAGGGGCCTGTAGGAGGGTAACAACGAAGAAGCAGGCCCGCTACCTCTGCTTTTGTGCAAGGAGTAACGGTAGAAGCACTGCATGAGCCCTGCAATATGACCTCCAGCAGACCACAAATGTGCATGTGTCTGCAAAAATGGTTAGAAACCGACTCCACGAGGATGATATGAGGGCCCCACATCTTCAGATGGGGGTTGTGCTCTAAGCCCAACACTGTGCATGATGACTGGCATTTGCCAGAAAACACCAGGACTGGCAAATTTGCCAAAGGCGCCTTGTGCTCTTCATGGATGAAAGCAGGTTCACGCTCATCAAATATATTAGACATGGCAGAGTCTGAAGAAACAGTGGAAATTGATCTGCTGCCTGCAACATCCTTCAGCATGACCGGTTCAGCAGTGGATCAATAATGGTGTGAGGTGGCTGCACAGCTCTCCATTTGCTCACCAGAGATAGCATGACTGCCATTAGGTACCGAGGTGAGATCCTCGGACCCCTTTTGAGACCATATGCTGGTGTGGTTGGCCCTGGATTCCTCCTAATGCAGGACAATGCTAGACTTGATGTGTCTGCAGTTAATGCAAGATGAAGGCATTAAAGCTATGGACTGGCCCACCTGTTGCCCAGACCTGGATTCAATTGAACACATCTGGTATATCATGTCTCGATCCATTCACCAAGTCCTATTGCACCACAGACTGTCCAGGAGTTGGCAGATGCCTTACTCCATGTCTGAGGGGAAGTTCCCTCTGGAGACCATCAGCGACCACATCAGGAGGATGCCCAAGCATGGTGGGGAGGTCATACAGGCACGTGGAGTCCACACACAATACTGGGCCTCATTTTTAACCTTTTTAAGGACATTACATCAAAGTTGGACCAGCCAGTAGTGTGTTTATCCACCTTGATTTTGTGTCTGACTCCAAATCCACACATCCATTACTTAATAAATTAGATTTCCATCTATGATTTGTGTGAAATCTTCTTTTCAGCACATTCAAGTTTGTATAGAAAGAAGTATTCAATGAGAATATTTCATTTAAACCTAGGATGTGTTATTTGAGTGTTCCCTTTATGTTTTGAGCAGTGCATATTATATAAATATAAAACATTAGAACATAGAACACAACGTTTCGCCATCACCAATAGGAGATTGAAGTTAATGCGGGGTCTATTTATGTACGTGTTTAAAGAAGATTGTAAGTTCTTTTATTCATGATAACTAATTTACTGCAGTTGAGTTTTGTTTGTTCAGTTGTTGAAAATGTGGAAGCAGGATTAAAGATTGTGGGGGAGCAAAATGTTTCTTGTAAACAAAAGAGGGGGCCTAGCAAGAAAAGATTGGATCCAATCAGCAGTCATGACTTGAGTTAACTTGAAGTCTATGCATTGCCACTCCCTCAATGAACTATGCATTATTAATGTTTATTTTGCTTTATTCTTTTTTGTTGTTATTTAAATATTGATGTTTGTAACATTTCCAATGATTATGTCATTTTTGTTATGCAAATGTTGGGGGAAAATTTCTATATTGGCTCTATAAATCTAGCACAAAATATTGGAAGCACACATTGGAGAACTATGGAAGAGAATTAGGCCCACTTACAAAAAACAAAAAAGTGATTTTTTAATTTTATTTCAGTATAATATGAGAAAATGTCAGATAAATCAAATTAAATCTCAGAATTCTCTCTTTTAATCTCAGAATTCTCTCACTTCCAATATCAGAATTCTGACTCTAATATCTCAGAATTCTGACTTTTTTCTCAGAATTCTTACTTTAATCTTAAAATTTTGGATATTTATGTACGGTAGATGTGCACCATGAAGGAAGAGATGTGGGAGCACTCAGCTTCCCTGACAAAGATGTGAGTTGTTTTAGGAGGCCCAGTAACACATTGGTTAACAATGACGAAATTAGGTCCCTGGTGATGCTATTTCGTTAATGGAAGGGCAGAAGGTGATTAAAAAAAGAGAGAGAGCTAGTTTAGAATTCAGTCTGAGATTAAAGTCAGAATTCTGAGGTTTTTTTCCCACATTAAACTGAAATAATATTTAAAAATCAGTTAACTTTTTTTATATTTGCAGTGGCCCTAATCTTCTTCCGTAGAGAACAGTTAGACTGATGTCAAAATAATTAACTATATACCTGTGCCACTTGATCTCTACTACATCTCCAACAAAATCCTCCCTTTAACAATTCTAACGTATGGCTCAAGCTATTTGATTAGTAATCAGTTAAACGTGAACCAACAGATTGTGCTAAGTTAATTCAAAATACCAAGTGAGATCTTGCTTACCTACGATGCCAATTCCACAAGAGGCCACGATAACAGGCTCCTTGTTCCAAGCATTTTTTAGGAAAGCCCCGATTCCTGCATGAAAACCCAAAGCAGTGATTAAAAACAAGCCTCGGCTGCCGCAGTTAGTTAGCCACGTTAGCTCGTGCTAGCAACATATTCAAGGTCACATTTTCATTTTTTTCTTCAAATGCGTATCGTTGTATTAAAGTTACAAGGATATAAGGTTTGCCTGATTTCTTACACTAAATGTATCAGTGGTGGCGACATCAGAGACTGTATAACTTAGTCCGACTGTTAAAATTTTTAAAACCAGGATAAACAAGCGCATACCTGCCATATTGTCGGAGTAGCTTCAGCAGAGCAGAGAGGCTGCTCATGGGAAATGTAGTAGAATACGACGTGACGTATAATTGCTGCGTCAAGCGGACACAAACACAACAATCGGTAAAGAGGCGCAGTTTGCCACTATTATTGCTTTAAATTTGATTAAAATCGAGTATTTTATTCAAGAATAACTATTAATGAGATATTAAGCTAAATTTTGTGGTTTCTTAAATTAAGAAAAGTTTCAGATAATAAAAAAAATGCTGCCGATGTAGGCTAAAAGTCATTCTACACTTAGTACTGTTTTCTTAAAATATATAGTTCTTAAAAAAATCTTTATAGTCGTATTGATGTTTTTCCTTTAGATGATGGAAGATTTTTCTGGATTGGCTCTGCCTCCTCTTTTTGGAGGACACATCCTGGAGGCTGAGCTGGAGCCCGGTGGTGTGGAGCTGGGACCAGGAGAGGTGGGTCAATGATACAAAACACTACTTGCACCCCATCCATTGTGGTTGCTTTACACATTATAATATTGATGGATAATATCAGAAAGACCTCTAAACATTGTTAAAAGGCAGATGTTGCCGAAGCTTAATCTTGTAAACCAAAAGAAAGGTAATGGTGAAAGGAGAATAATACATCCATCCAAGTTCTCCCAAGTATTCAGTCAGGGTCATGGTGGAGCCAGTGCCTATCTCCGGGCAGTCTATGGACGAAAGGCGGGGTATCCAGAACACCCTGGACCGGTCTGCAGTCCAATACATGGCAACGCAGACACATCTATGCACACACTCAGACTCGCACTTAAGGACAATTTAGAGACGCCAACTAACCTAATAGTAATGTGTTTGCATTCTGGGTGGAAGCTGGAGTACCCCAAGAGAACCCATGCATGCACTCATGAGGAGGGCATACAAACTCCATGCAGAAAGACCCTGGGCCAGAAATCTGACCCAGAATCCTCTTGCAGCAAAGCACCAGTGCTACAAACTGCACCACTGTGCAGCTACAAATGATTCAGATTTTTCAAATTTTATTTCAAATAAAACCTGAAATGTCTAACATGAAAGACCCAATGGACCTGAGCCAATGGAAAAACATATCTTTTCAAGCTGGATGTAAAAGACTGTATACTCTTTGGAGTTTGAATATCATTAAGAGGTTGTTTAAGAATCTAAAAGCAACGTTTGAAATTATATACCCTCTTGTGTTTTACTGTAAACCTTGGCTACATTAAAAGTATCTGGTAGGATGATCTCAGTTTGCTTCAGGGGTTAAACTTATACTTGGAAAATTGGAGATCTTTTTCCCGATGAAGGTCATTGGTAGAAATGTTGACTATTAGATTATGTTAAGTTTAACAAAATGGGACAAAAATTATTTTGTTAACTTTGTCCGTCTTCTAAAATACCAACTACCTGATCCTTCCACCACTGTGTTTAACGGCAATGGTGTGTTCAGGGTCTCCATCTGGCAGGTTTTATTCAGTTCTATCTAAATGGAGTTAAATACAAAATCACAACACAGATTTTCTGTCCCTCTGAAACAGTCAGATTAATCCATCCATCCATCCATCCATCCATTTTCTTTACACGCTTGTCCCAAGTGGGGTCGCGAGGGGTGCTGGTGCCTATCTCCAGCAGTCAATGGGCGAGAGGCGGGGTACACCCTGGACAGGTCGCCAGTCAGTCAGATTAATCACGGTTATGCAATTCTTGAAATAATAAATCATCTGGTATCGGAATCATTAACGGCAGGGTACAAACTCAAAAACCAAATGCCATTTGCTGGAAGTTTAATTTACGACATAATTATTACCAAACTGTATAAAAAATATAAAGATTTTCCATTTAAGATGAAAAACCCTTTGTCTAAAATTATGCTTTATCAGGAAATCCTCAAGTTGCATACTTTTAAGTTCATGTTGTTTTAAAGAAACACCAAACAACCCCTCCGTTTAAACACCTTTTGTTTCCCGATTGATAATCAATTATTCAAAAAAGTAAAGAAAATTTATTAATTAGCAAAATACTCTTAAGTTATAAATCTGTCTGTCTGCCTGTCTGCCTGTCTGTCTGTCTGTCTGTCTGTCTGTCTGTCTGTCTGTCTGTCTGTCTGTCTGTCTGTCTATCTACTCATTTAAAATGTGCAAAGCATTTTTTTTTCTAAACTCAAAATATTTGTTGAGGAATGTTAATTTCCTAAAAGTATTAATCTATGAAAATGTGTAATTAAATTCATTGATTACTAATCTAATCAACAGCTGCTGCTCTAGTTGGATTAAAACATTCCCAGCTACAAACAGCAGCCTAAGAATGTTGTGCTTGCTTTCAGCTAATGAGCTTTAATGTGTATATATGTTGTTGGTGCAATACAGTGTCATTTTATTCATTATGTATTTCTTCTTCAGGTGGAGTTAGACCAGGATCCAGGAGGCAGTGAGCTGCTAGAGAGCACGGCTCAAGAAGATGAAGAAAGAATAGCTCTTATGAAAAGAAAATGTGCTGCGATGGCCAGGAAGTGCTTGGAAATAGAACAAGTGAGCGTAGTGTTTTTGTTGGTCACTTTACAACCTTCCTGAATGTATTTCTTTTAAATTATAAATATGTAGTAAGGCGGCATTGGTTAATTTTAGCCATAGTTTTGTTTCAAAGTACGGTATGTGATTTTTTTTTTTTTGTTGGTTTTAAATATATAAACTTCTGTCACATATTATTTTTTTCTGTTTTTCCTTGATGATCCTTTATGACAACTACTGCTATGTGTTGTGTTCAGGTAAACCAGAAAATCCTCAATCGCCTTCATCAAGTCCAAAGGATTACACGACGCTTGAAGAAAGAGAGGCGGTATATGACTTCATGTTGATACCTGAAGGTTTTTTTTTTTTCTTTGTGGTTGAACCTTTCTACCGGAAGGCTTACCTGAAAACTCTGCTGATCTTCAAAGGTTCCTCATGAAAACACTGGATCACCATGGAGATGATTATAGAAACGCCCAGCTCACCATACTCCTCGAAGTAAGGTTTAGAGATATAAAAATGCTACAGAATTAAATGTAAATTTAATTTAAGAAAACTTTAATCACAATCAGATATGCATACATTTGTGAAATATTGCTGAAATTATAATAATTCAACAAATTTGAGAGACTATAGATTCATGTGATCTTTACTGCACAGTAATTTATTTATATTTTCATTTTAAAAATTATTTTTTCGGTTGTTTTCCCCATACTATTCTATTCTATTCTATTCTATTCTATTCTATTCTATTCTATTCTATTCTATTCTATT
>NW_015150682.1:746746-784847 GCF_000732505.1 Cyprinodon variegatus
ATATTATATTATATTATATTATATTATATTATATTATATTATATTCTTCTATTCTAATAAAAGGTTTTCCTGGTCATCCCCTTACTTAAACTTAAATGATAAATTACCATTCTCTGTATATTTATTTACCAAACCTAATCTGTGACTATATGTGTTTCTCATACTTAATTGGGAAAGCACTAGAATTTCCCCAAAAATTGTCCTGTATGATTAGAATATAACTTCTATGGCAATTTGAAGCAAAATGTAGCACCATAATTTACATGAAACTATCCCGCTTTGATCATGACAAAACTATAAAGCGTTCTGATGTAATGTGCGTTAAGTAACAACCCTGCTGATAAGCTGTTGATTTTAGAATGTATTTGTTTGCTCCAGGACGAGTCTGGAGCCCACTTGGATTCTGGTGCTGGAGTCGAGGAAGAAAGACTCAATGGTTTCCCTGGTTCCTCTTCGGCTCTACACCATGTAGCCGGGCCAAAGAAGAAGAGGCACAGAATACCCAGAGAAAAGGACAAAGATCAACAGGTTACTGAACAACTAAGTGGTGTCAAATTTTGATCACCAGCAGACTGTTTCCTATACCTTTTATGTTTTGTTATTTTTAAGTGATTCAAAGAAGGGAAATACCTCCTCAGCCTTTTACCCATTTCAGCAAAGGAAAAATATTCAAATACATCCATCCGTCAGTATCTACTTATTAGAAATGCATTAACTCATTTTTTTCCGATCCCATTGATACCAATACCTGGGTGAGCACATTGGTCGATACCGATCTGACTCAATCGTTGGAAAAAATGAACCATATTTCTTCCCATTTAAGCTTACTGGATTGGATGTTCTATAACTGGTAACAAATTGCAGATATACAATCCAGCTAATTAGTCAATATCGAAGCTGATATCCGATCCAGGTATTTAATTGGCGCATCTCTACTACTTATCCTTGCAGGGTGGCAACATAGGACAGAAAACTATTCACAGGCATATTAATTCCTAAGGACAGTTAGAAGAAACCAATAATATAATAGTCAGGTTTTCAGAAAATGGGAATAACCCATATCACAGAGAGAACCCATGCATGGGTAGAACAAGCAGACTTCGTTCAGGTAGGCGTGTGGAACCAGGAAAACATCCGAAAACATCTAGAATGCTGGTCCTTGAGGACCTGAAGCAGACATCACTGGATTAACTTTACTGTTAAAAAAAATGCATAAAGTTTCACTATGAGTTTAAACAAATGAGAGTTAAAACATATAATTTGATCAATAAATACGTTTTCCTTCTTTTTTAGGTTGATCCCGACATGTCTGTGTTGTCAGAGACTCCGTTTGGAGAAATGCCCAGCCCAACATCTCTGTCACACTAACTGGTGTTCTGGACATTTTTCTTCACCTATTATTGGATGAAGTTGTTTTTCCAAAGTCTAACTTTGCACGTTTTTTTTTTTTGTATTTTTCCTTGAATAAACCAGACAACTGGACAAAAGAATAAAATGACATGTGATAAATTTATTTAATTAGAAACAGTGATTAAAACATATTGTGCCTTTTGCTTATTGGTGATTGAGATTTAAAAAAAATGACATCTTAACTGTTGAAATTACTAATTTTAGTTTGATAAACGTTAAAGCAAATGATGCAAATTCATCTGATTTGTTGTTCTACAATATTCAATGTTTAAGGTAAAGGATAAACTTAAGATGATGCTCCTTTTATGTATGGTTAGCTCTGAAAATGATGGATTTTTGAAAATAAAGAAAATCCCTTCAAGCTCAGTGGTTTCCTTCATTTGGGAGATCTATCCTTTCGACAGGTGAGCACCTAATGCAGAACTCTACTCTTTGTAGGAAACTGTCTCAGATGCAGCAGGTAGGATTCTTATTCTGGTTTGCTTTTCTTAGAGGAGGTGTGTCAAAACATATTTTTCAATGAATCAATAAGAACAGCAAACATGTGCAATATCCACCCATTCCAAAAGTACAAAGCTGAAATCTTTTAAGATTTTTTTTTTACTTAAAAAAGTGAATTCCTGGAATTTAAATATAATTTGCCCAATGATTTCTTATGTCCAAATGTCAAGGGCATTTTAAGCAAAGTTTTTGATGCATGCTCAAATAAAGTATTTGAAAATATGTATTATTTTAGCGTTAGAAAAACCGATTACAAACATTACAAGATTAATACATAGTAACTTTCACAAGTTTAGTTGTAGACATTTAAAATCCAATAAAACAATTAGAAGGGATTAAAACACTTGTTTCAACTTAGGTACACAAGTACTTAGTTTTTGAGTAGATTAAATCAAATTAGGAGCCTTATGAAAACATTTAAATTTTTTGTAACACATATATGCAAACAAAGTACTTCCCCAGTATTACTATGTTATTAATTAGGAATTCTGTTTTACTCCAAAAGTCCTGTGTGGCACTTCTAAGAAAGAAATTATGTGACTTTTTCTCTTCATCCTCACCTAATTTAAAATCCATCCATCCATTTTGTAGCACACTTATCAGTAGCAAATTTAAACTACAACCTGCTTCTATTATTTAAAATTTTTATATGTAGTTCTTTAACTTTTGGAGGAAGAAGGATGTACATTTATTTGGTCATAAAGTAAAACCACTCAGTTTAACTTGAGCAGGAGACATTTGCTTCCTAATTTATTCATCTGTAATGTTTTAATCTGTGAACTCCATTATTTTAAACAAAGTTAAGATATATTTTGTTTATGGTATTAATAATGTTTGGTTGCCCCAGTAGAGAACATGCTGGGTAGATCAGTTTGGTTATGTTATTTACTCTGGATAGAAGGATACTTCAAAAGACGATATCTCTTTGCACACATTTGCTTAAACTTAAAATACTTTTTATCCTTTGCTAAAGATATTATTCTTCTCAGATGTTGCTTTATCTCTACAGATTATTGTTCCAAAATATTTTACATATTTTCTCACTTTTATATTGCGCAATGGTTATGGTTTTATATTATTATAATTTTTTTTTGTTATCATCTAAGGGTTTATCATAAATGGTAAGTCTTACATCCATAAATATAAAATTGTGATCATTGTATTAGAAATTTTTTTTTTTTTTTAATTTAAATGCTATTGGAATTTGATTACCGCTTTCCTTTAAAAAGAATATATACATATATATATATATGTATTGTATAATCAGCCAACTAATTTATTGGTATATTTTGTTCAAATACATAAATGTAGCTATTACATGTGTCTGGTCTTAATTACACAAATAACATTTCAGCCAAACAGCCATACGTAAGAGGGGCGTCCCTTATTTCTTATTTGACTTAAAGAGAAAATATAATAATTTAAAATGATAGTGGACCAGTAAGGAAAGAAATTGAGTCGCGCATCAGTCATCAAACAGAAGAGCCAATGACTGTTCTCCAATTCACCGGATAGGCATCAGTGACAGGCGTGGTTCTTGTCCAATCAGATCTCGTAGAATGGGTTTAGGGCGGGGCATAGACGAGGAGGTGGGATCTTAGCTACCGTCCATCTTCAGCTACATTACAGTGAGCGAGTCTATCGAAAAGAAAATATATTTTGGAAGTAAAGAAGATTTACTGGAAATAGTTTTGGCTTTATTTGAAATAAGACAAACGAAAAACCATATACTAGGTAAATGTCTCACACAAGTATAAATATACATGGTCGGATTAACCCAGTTTCCCTTTTTCCTTAATTTGGCTAGCTGAGCTGCTACCTAGCATTTCGGGTATTTGCTAGCATATCGGCGAGTGGAACGGTTTCTCTTATATATTACCTTTCAAAATGCAAAATATCTTTATCAATGCTCCGATGGAGCCCAGAGTAGCGATGCATGGCTATGAGCTAAACTAAATGTGAAGCTTATTTTAAAAACCGATAGTTAGCCGAGCGAGGTGGACGAGTTAGGCTAGTGTTTAGCGTTAGCTCGCTAGCTGGCTAATTTTAGCTGAGTGCCAAACCAGTCATATTTGTTAATGTTAGTAGGATCATATAACTTCACAGAGTAAATTATGGATTGACTGTCACGTGTAATTTCGACATAATTGTGTTTTAGTTCTGCTTTTGTGTTATATGTGTGTTGCTAATGTCAGCTGTAGGTTTAGATGATGTTAACGTCAGTTTCAGATACAGCGAAACGATATACGGCTTTACTGTTGTTGGTTGATTTATGTTTTATTTTGTATTATGTGGTGATACATGTGTGGTTTATTTACACAGATCACTTGTGACAGACGGAATGTGGAAATTGTCGTAGTCAGAGCCATGGCTGATAAAAGAAAACTACAAGGTAAGTGTCTGTGAAGCTGCATGTGCTGCCAGTTAACGACCTGCAGACTTTACCCATTCTTTTTGTCATCTATTTTGGTTGAAGTGTTTTTGATTAGATTTCATTGTACTTTTCTGCAACCAAGCTTGGATGTTTTTTCCCCAATTTCCAGGTGAAATTGACAGATGTTTGAAAAAAGTAGCGGAAGGTGTTGAACAGTTTGAGGACATCTGGCAAAAAGTAAGCGATTTTCCAGCTTTGAGGAAATTTGTACTGGGATCAAAATCTTCAGATATTCAACTTTACACTTATTTGTGTTCTGCTTCTCAGCTCCACAATGCAGCTAATGCGAATCAGAAGGAAAAATACGAAGCTGATCTCAAGAAAGAGATTAAAAAACTTCAGGTAGGATTGGACAATACACTTAAACCAATAGGAATGTAGCCATTTAGAGTGCTAGAATGTGTTCTAATGCTGTGTGTTTTCTTTTTTTTTTGCAGCGATTGAGAGATCAAATAAAAACATGGGTGGCCTCCAACGAGATCAAAGACAAACGGCAGCTAGTAGAGAACCGAAAACTAATAGAAACGGTATGCATTCTTTGTTATGTGTTCATAATGTAGCAGTTTTGGATTTTGTTTTTCTGGCCAACGTAATTAACAACAATTCCCCTTTAACAATAATGTTTTGAAGATAACCTGCAGATATGCTCACGGGCCACTTTGTTTGATAAACCTGTTCAGTATCTTGTAAAAACAAACAGGGATTCTGTCAATCACATGGCAGCAACACATTGTATTTACTTATCTAGGTGGCGTTTTTCTGAAGTTTCCAGAATTATGTAAAGAAATAGTGTTTTTATGACTTAAATGTTTTGTGAATATTATTTAAAGATGGATTAGTTTGATTATTTGACTACTTCCAATGAGCAGTAGCCAATTTGACATTGATGCTTTGATAATGGCAGACATGTATGGACAGGTTGGTCTGGGATGTTAGTGAAGTAGTTGTAGCTGAAATACTCGTTAAAATCGTATAAAGCAAATCATAAACAAAAATATGTAATTTTATAGGGGCAATATTATCTATAGACCACTCTAAAGGCCACTCCTGTCAGCTAAGAACCAGAAATAAAGGATTTATTTAGGTTCCCTAAAATCTGATGCATTATCTGATGAGGCTCGATTTTAACTGCAACATTCTGGTAAATAAGTCGAAAACGGGTGTCCTTATGGTCTCTTAGCTGCAGTTCAGGCATGAGGTGGTGAGTTGGTGATGGGCATTGTTTTCTTGGCACACTTTTGGCTCATTTGCTGCCACTGAGCATAATCTGAACTCTGCAGCCTACTTGAGTTTTGTTGCTGACCAGGTTCTTGTGTTTAAGACAACATAGGACGTATCCTCAGATGTTTACACCTTGTCAAACAGCTCAGAATGTCTTCAGTGCTTTTCTAATATACGACAATGAGTTCCCTGTACTCTAGTGTTCTCCACAGCACTTGCCCCGAAGTAGCATCTTTCAGATGTAGTGGAAGGGAGAATTTGCAGCATAGATGGGCAAAAAAAAACAATCTACAACAAATCTAAAACCTGAGTATTTTTTCTTGCATTAGAGCTGAAGTCAAAATGGAATCAAACCTTATTTTTGCAAAGTGTTGTCCATAAAGTGGCAGAGAGTGAATTTGGTTCTGCATTTGGTGACAAAAACAAGGGACTCTCAATTGACATCAATGACCCTGTCTGTCATTGTTGTGATAATTTCTGTTACAAATGCAACACAGTTATGGCTATTTTGTATCAAGTTGAGCTTTGACTGTATGATTGCTTGCAACACTATTGCTACATTGTGTCTTTTCTAAAAATCTGAGAGCTTCCAGTATGATTATGTGGCAGCCTAATCAAAAAGACACATTTTTGTCTCAACAGCTATGAAAGTGTAGACTGTTCAGAAGTAAAATAACCCTCATTTGAAAGGTAGACATTGTCAGAGTAAAAATCGATGAGACTCGATGTAATTTTTTTGTTTGTAGCAAATGGAACGGTTCAAAGTGGTGGAACGTGAAACGAAAACAAAAGCCTACTCTAAAGAAGGCTTAGGACTTGCTCAGAAGGTGGATCCAGCTCAGAGGGAAAAGGAAGAAACGGGACAGTGGCTAACGGTAAGTTCAATATTTATTTTTTAAATTGTTTGCTTTTTTATCTGCTAGTTTGATCAAAAGCAAGGAGAGAAACAAAGGGAAAAACTTGACATCACCTATAATTTCTGTCAACTATATTCATTAACCCTCTTCTCCTGGCTTCCCTATCACCTTTAGAATACAATAGATACACTAAATATGCAGGTGGATCAGTTTGAGAGCGAGGTGGAATCTCTTTCAGTCCAGACGCGGAAGAAGAAGGGCGATAAAGATGTAAAGCCTTCCTCTTTTTGTTATAAGCTATGACCGTTCAATAAGACTTTATTTATACACATATACACTTAGTATGGCGATTTCAGCATTTTGTTTTTATTTTCTGTTTGTCCTGCAGAAGCAAGATCGTATCGATGAACTCAAGCGGTTGATTGAGAGACATAGATACCACATTCGCATGTTGGAGACAATTCTACGGATGCTGGACAATGACTCTGTACCGGTGGACGCTATCCAGAAGATCAAGGATGACGTTGAATACTACATTGATTCCTGTCAAGACCCGGACTTTGAGGAGAATGAGTTCCTGTATGATGACCTAGACCTGGAAGACATCCGTGAGAGAGCCCTAAAGATAAATTCAGAAGATGGTTTCCTTTCTTCTGTCTTAGAGGCGTCTCCTTATGGCGTGTCTGTTATTTTCTTGTAGCTCCGGCACTTGTTGCCACTTCTCCATCAGGCAATGTGGAAGATGACATGTACCTTCACTCTAGCAGCACTCCCACCTCTACTACATCTTCTTCGCCCATCCCTCCGTCTCCGGCTACTTGCACTGCTGTAAGTTCTGTTTTGCATCGTTTGAGCTTTTGCGCTGGTGGTGAAGGGATGCCAAAATTACTCATCTTCTCCTTTTAAACATGCACAATGCTCTGCAAAAGTAGTCATACACCTTCAAACCTTCACATATTTGGGTATTGACAAAACACAAAGTAGTGCATTCACATGAGATTGAAGGAAAATTGCAGATTGACAAATTAAAGTTTAAAAACTTTACCATTTCACAATTAATGTACTATTTGAAGGTCCTAATACAAAATCAAAATAAAACACAAAAGTCTATTCTTATTTAAGAAATTGTGAGGTTTAAGAGGTTTGTAAGCCTTTGCAGGGCACTGTGTCTAATCAAGTCATCAAGCACAACTGCTTTCTAATCCACTGCCTGGTGTGCTGAATAAACTTTTCGAAAGTGGATTGTCACATCAAGGTATCTCCTCCTATAGGAGAACTCAGAGGACGATAAGAAAAGGGGACGGTCGACAGACAGTCACGTTAGTCAGGTGAGAGGTTCTCATCTGTGCTGTGTCAGTAGCTGAAAAGTGTAGAGCAGCACTCTTCACCCTTGGTCCTGGAGACTCACAGTTGCTGAAGGTTACTTGGCCTCTCAGACACTGAAATCGAATGAGTTTTCTCTGTAGGGCCATGGCTGGAGACTTCTGATTTAGTTTGTACCATCTCCTGCATAGCTGGACACGAATAGTCACAGTAAAATTTGCTCCCAAAAGATATGTATATTTGCCGTTGTGACAGTTTTTACTAAGACTCTGTTGTGTTATTTTCCTTTTAGTCGCCTGTGAAGAACGGTACCCCATCCTTGCAATCTTCTTTCTCTTCTTCCGTCACCTCCGGGTCCTCTTCTTCCTCCTCCCTGTCTATGGCGAGTGTTGTTGGAGGCGTTCCCGCGGTTCCCACCAGCAGCAGTCTCATAGGAAGTTTCAGCAGTGCGGTACAGCAGCATCAGCATCAATCTGCACAGCAGCAGCACCAGTCTCAGCCATCAAATCAGTCGCAGCAGCAACAGCAGCCACCTCAAACGAAACCTTCGGTCCCCTCAAACAATGCCCCCAGTCCACCTAGCAACCAAGCTCTCCCAGCATCCACCGCCCCCTCCCTGTCCACACCCAGCACACCCAGTTCAACAGCTCCCAACTCTCAGTCCAACTCCGGGTCTACCCCATCATCCAGTCTTGGGCTCGGGTCGGATTTAAGGAAAAGCGGCATGAGCGGGACCAGCAATGCTAACCAGATGCCAAGCTTAGGCTTGGCAGGCCACACCACTCCGTTAAACACAATGGCAGGCCTAATTACAAGTTCCACGTCTGCCCTTTACGCGCACGCAGCAGCATCTGGTGGACTTGGTCTGAGCAACACCACTCAATCCAGCGTTTTGCCTGAGAGCAGCAATTCCATCTCCAATTCAAGCTCCAGTGGAATCACAACCAACGGAGCCGGGTCTGGGCTCAGCTTGCTAGGCTCTAGCTCAGCCCACATCTCTCTGGGTAACAGCATATTGGGTCTGGTCCCTGGGCAAAGCGTGGCCCCCGCTGCATCACAGGGGCCCCCGAGTTCTGCCAACTCCACCCCTGGAGCAGTTGGCCTGATGGTCGGAAACAGCGGGAACGCCGGTGTGGCTGGAGTGAACGCTGCTCCTGCCAGACCTCCGAGTGGATTAAAGCAGAATGGAAGCCCAAGTAGGTTGATATGCTGGTATTTATCACCGTTTACTGTAGAAACATTTTCTCCAATTTTTCCCTCGCCTGCCTCCAGGTTACAGTGCTGTAGTGGCAGAGAGTTCCACTGAATCAGCTCTAAGCACACCAAGCCAGTCACAAAGCAGCCAAGCCTCCTCACTCAGCTCCTCGACAAGCCAGCCGTAAGCCGTCATTTTTCCTTCATCCTTTTACTGTTTGCCTTACCAAATGTTTGTCGTGTTTTGATCCTGCTTTGACACCCTCCTCCTTGTGCAGGATGGACAATGGCCCCAGCTTAATTAGCTCCATCACATTGCCCCCAAGCTCTCCCTCCCCCTCCTTCTCAGACAGCACACCGGGTGGAGGGAGTCTCCTCAACGGGCCCCACTCATTTCCTCAGGCCTCTGAGGGCCTTAAGGTGAGCAAAGCAAGCAGTGTTGATCTCGGTTTAAGCTGTGAGTTTCTGCATCATTTTTAACTCTGAATTATTACGTGATAATAATTTATTTTAATATTTATTTTTTTCTTTTACACAAGGACGTTCATTTAAGTTTTAACTTGGTAAAATTTGTTTATGATCAACTGCTTGTTTTCATTGCTGATTGATGAGCTTCAGATAAGAGAACCTTTTAAAGGCCAAAAATGTAAATTCGGTGTATTCCACTCTTTCTGAGCAAAGTTTCAAGCTGGGTCCCTATCTGTTTAGTTCTTTTAGACTGGATCCAGAAGCTTTTAGGAGTGAGAGTTATATAATCTAGTCTAGGAATGATTGGTCTCTTCCAGGTTGTGTAACATGGCTGATCATAGTTTTTGGTTCCTACGCAAAAAAAGTTGTTTGCTACTAAACACTTAGTCAGATCTTCCGCCTTTAGCTTTCCAGTTCCATGTCAGAATGTTTTAGAAATTTCAATTTAAGTTTTAAAATGAAAGTTAATAAATATCTGCTCGAACACATAAGGAAAGCAGTTTCTGTGATTTTTACAGAAAGTTAAATCTGCCTCAAAAGTTTATAGGAGTTGTTTTGCTAAAATTGTGCCTCTTAGTAAAATTTATTTTAAAAAAACTTGTGTTAAACAGATAAGTTTTTATACCTCTTA
Source organism: Cyprinodon variegatus (assembly GCF_000732505.1). Taxonomy (NCBI): domain Eukaryota; kingdom Metazoa; phylum Chordata; class Actinopteri; order Cyprinodontiformes; family Cyprinodontidae; genus Cyprinodon; species Cyprinodon variegatus. The sequence goes on from NW_015150682.1 coordinate 756,786, forward strand.
ATTTGAATGATTATGACTTGCTGGTAATAAAAGTCCAAAAGCCAGATTCTTAGAAGAAAAAAAACATGTACTGTATCATATGAACACAATGCTTGTCCTGGGTTTCTGTTTAATAAATGGTGGCATGGAGATGACCAGCTTCCACTCAGGTAGTCAGGAAGCTGTTTAAACTTAATTTATCTCTGAATTTTCAGCAGTAGATGCTTATACTTTTCTCAGCAGGAGGAACAAAGGTGTGGCAAATTGCTGTCTTTTTTTTTAAAAAACATTGGCTTTGTACATTTAGCATTCTATTAAGCAGCTTTAAAGTCTGTGCTATGCAGGAACTGCTGAACTGAAGCGTCTAAATGGAATTCAATTAGTTTTTAATGATATGAATGCCACCTGTGGCTTTCTTTTAACAATAAAGGATCAACGCTAAATACATTACTGCAGGGATCTACAGTGCCAGAGCCACTGCTCTAACTTTTACATCAAATTTGTCCAAAGTCAGAACTTGTGGGCCGCTATCTGCAGATTTAGTTTTTCCTGCTTTAATACGCCTGATTCAGATGTTTACAGCTGAAACTTCTAAAATACACAGGACACTCAGGGACTGATTTAGCATGCCTCTTCTCCAGCACAGCTGAATCAAATGCAGCTAAATTAACCCCTGTGGCAGTCTGTATAAGTCTGGTAATCAGCCTTCATTTGGTTCAGGTGTGTTGCAGCTGAGCAGCTTCTCAAAGGGGCAGGATTGTTGCTTTTGAGGACTGGAGATGGGGACTAGATTATTTTGCCATTTCAATGAATAACTAGTAGTCTATTGGTTCTTTGTCTTTTTATAGATACTTGTCAATAGGTTGAAATTTAGATATTGTGTCTAAAACAACCCTAACTGCCCCAAACTCATTTATGTATAACCTGCAGTCATACAGCAGCACATACAGATGGGAAGCAGCTTATAAACTAAGATGGTTTGGGGCTGAAAACTTTACCTTTCTACTCTGACAAGGCAAATATCCCAGAATTGACTGATGATGCAAAAAGTAATAGTCTCAGTTTACATTAAGATTAAGCTGGAGAATAATTTCAATTTTTCATTTCATGTTCTTTCACTGCCTTTCTGTTCCAAAATGTCAGTAGTCTTGAATGAATTGACTTTACCGTTTCCATTTAACTTCAGCGCCTTATGTTACCATCAGCTCCCGTCTCTTTCCCCTCCTCAGGCTCCGGAGCCCCTCAGCTCTTTGAAGGCGATGGCTGAGAGAGCGGCGCTGGGATCAGGAATAGAGGGAGAGATCTCCAACCTGCACGTATCCGACAGAGGGCTGAACGGTCAGGCAATATTTCTACTGAATTATCCTCTCAAAATTAACATGACATAGTCTCTTTACGGTGGATATACAGCATTTCTCCGTTTGTACGTAGAAATACTTCTCAAACATTATGAATAAACTGATCAATTAAAAGCAGTTGCAGTTTATAGATTTGTAGGTGGAACCATTTTATGTATAAATTCCTCATAGTTGGGTTTGGTTATATTTAAAATTTTCTGTTCTTATAAATTAATTTTTCAAGAAATCTCAAGAGAAAAAGTATTGCCATCTTTCTTATAGCCCAAGGTTTAGGATTTTTACTTTTGAAAGAATTAGAAGTTGAAGAAAATCTCCCTCTTTTTTTGTCCTTTTTCCTGTAGATATTTTTTCTGTTTCATCGGCAGCGCCCGGCACACCTGCAGCTCCTCAACCATCTGTTTCGGAGGTCAGCATCCCCCCTTCGCTTGGGGTTTGTCCACTGGGCCCAACTCCTCTCTCCAAAGACCATCTCTACCAGCAGGCGATGCAGGAGTCTGCATGGACGCACATGCCTCACCCCTCTGACTCTGAGAGGATCAGGTGAGGTTTTAACAGATGGTGATAATACAGGGTCCCCGTTTTAAGATGTGATCATTGTATGTTACCCATATTGTCTCCCACTGCTTCCATTCCCATTTAAACTCTTTAATTAAAAGCTGCATTTATAAAAACCTTTTAATTGAAGTAACATCTTGACATTAAAACAAACACGCAGCAAGAAATGAATCTGCCTAGATGGTGTTATTATAAAAACCTAATGAATAATGTGAAATCTGGTTAGTTATTCTGGTAAAATTTGTCATTTTAGGGAGAGAAATTCCCTTTTTGAAAAGTAAAGTCAAAGTTTTGAAAGTTTTTAGATTCAAACAGAATTTTCTGGACTATTATTAGACAGAATTTAATACAGATTAAACCACATTATGGTGCAAAGGCAGGGCAGAGTAATAAGAAAATATGCAATGATTTCTTTCTGTTAAGATATTTTAAAAGCCAGTGAAAAGCAAAAAATTTTACTTTAAGTTGAGCAATTTATTAAATGATTCTCAAAAAGGGAAGTAGACAAAATATTTTTTTGAAGAAGCTGGCTTTTCAGACTGTTATATCCAAGTATATGGATGAAAATTAGGAGGAAGGAAAGAGTCGGGTAAAAAAAGGCTGAGGCACAGGCCTTTCAAAAAGGTGAGAGAAATTCTCCTGAGCTTGAGTCTGTGCTTTCTTCAGTAGTCCAAAGTCCTCTTTCCATATGAAATTAAACATTATATTTAATGGGGAAGTGAGGGGAACGGCACAGCAGTTTATATGTTTGAAATCCAGTATAAAGTCTACACTGATATTCAGCCATCATTGCAGTGAATTTGATTTATTTGGGGCATAATGGTCATAATGGAAAGTTTAGGGGAGGCAATGAAATGTTTGGTCAGCAGGTATAACTGTTAAAAGATTATGAAACAAAGATCATTAAGATTTTGTTGGATATTTAGGGTATCTGTTAGCCATTACATTTAATTAAAGCGATAGAAATTAACACAGAAATTGACTGCGTAACTGATCTATACAACCTTTTTCTGTTGAATTACTGAAATAGATCCTGTTATGAATATTGCCTTTTTGTTTTAAAGGCAATACCTGATGAGGAACCCATGTCCTACCTTGCCATACCACCATCAAGTACCACCCCACCACTCTGACACCATAGAGTTCTACCAGAGGCTGTCCACAGAGACGCTCTTCTTCATCTTCTACTACCTGGAGGTAAAAGTTTACCTTACTTGGTATTTCCTTCCTTTCTTTTTTTATATACAGCAGGGTGATTCAATGTTTTGTTCTTCCTTTTATCAGGGCACCAAGGCTCAGTATTTATCTGCCAAGGCTCTAAAGAAACAATCATGGAGGTTTCACACCAAGTACATGATGTGGTTTCAGAGGCACGAAGAGCCCAAGACTATCACTGATGAGTTTGAGCAGGTACAGCTTCTAAGCTAGTTTTCCATCCTCTGCAAAGCCTAACATGCTGCTCATTGTGGTTTATTAATGGTGGTTCCACTCGTTTCTCCCATTAGGGCACTTACATTTACTTCGACTATGAGAAATGGGGCCAGAGGAAAAAAGAGGGGTTCACCTTCGAGTACAGGTATCTGGAGGACAGAGACTTGCAGTGACACACAGAGAGGGACGCAAAAGGACAGAGAAAAACAAAACGTGCTGCTGTTGACATTCCGAGACTGAACTCCAAACTGTGGATAGAGATTGTGATGTGTAGTAGAACCTCCCTCCTGAAACAGGGGCCGGTGTCTGTATAGGCTGCATCTCAATGTGAAGCCCTAGCTCCTCGTGTAGTGCTTTTCTTTTCTTTTTTTCTTTTTGACACCACCACCCTGTGGGTCCGATCAAACATCCCTGCGCTGCACGAGCTGGGAAGGCTCCTTTTGGAGATCCGCGTCTGTGCCTGTTTGTGTACACACTCAGTATGTGGCATTAGGAAAAGCCCTAATCCCCTCCCCATGCATGTTTCTCATATTTTTTTCTTCTTTTTCCGTTTCAACGATTCTCTGTACCACCTGCCCAACATGAGCCTGGAAGCCTTTGACTCAACACGAAAACAAACCTTGGATTTGATTGTTATGGTGCCCATCTTGTATTTTCTGTAATTCGATGGTTTAAAACGGGACGTTCAGTGGACATTTAGTGATGGTGTGTAGGAACGGCTTCTTTTAAGACCCTACAATGCCTGTTGAATATGGTCACTATTGAAGATAGTGAGCGCTTATCAATAGTTTTATTGATATTGTCTTGGTCGGTTAAAAACGTGATTGAGAGTGACCACAGGGCCTCTCCCTGTGTAAGGGAAAGAGTCCTTATTGGACAAGGATTAAATTGCTATGCAATTGAACTGGTCTCTGACTCTCTTTACAAATAAAATGTTTTTAAGTTAACCTCTCAAAGATACTATGGCGCCTTCATGTTTGTGTCCACATAAATGAAACATCTTGGACCATCAGGGATTTTCATCATTAATACAGGAAAAACAGCTATAGGTGCATCTCAGTAAATTAGGATAAAATGGAGAAGTTAATTTCACTGATTCAATTCAAAAAGGGATGTGATGTTTGTTTGGACATGCAGTGTTACGCATGTTAAAACAATTAAAGATAAGTACCTCAGAAGTAACATTACATAATGGGAATAAAAGAGTTTTAATTATGTTGTCATCCACTGTATTATTTAATTCCACTGTTGGTTGGGGCTCCTTTTGCTTGAATTACTGCATTTTAGACAGTGGGATGAATAAGAACTCCTGCATACCAAAGGTTTTTCAGGTTTCAGAAAAGGCCTAGTGGTTAGCGCAGTGAGCTTGCGCTCTGAGAAGCTTCCAAGTACCTGGTTTGATCCTTAACCCCAAACTGCTCCCCGGGCGCCGCACAATGGCAGCCCACTGCTCCTCAAGGAGATGGGTTAAATGCAGAGGTACCGGTAATTTTCTCAATCTGAGTCAAAGTTTTATTATGAAAGCCAGATGCTGTTCTCCACAGTTGCTGCAAGTTACTGTGAAACAACTCTGGTCGGTAGCAGAATTTCTATTAATCTGTTGCACTTTTCAGGTAATCTCGGAAGCAAAAGTCAGAAATTAAAACAGGAGCCTGTAGATAAGAGATTAAATGCTAATTTTGCTTCACCCGATCAGATTAATTTTTAATACGGATTCATAGATTTATTTTTTTTTTGGATTCTGTTTTTGCTAGTCAGTTTAAACATTTTATGCTACGTTTTAATGCTGAAGGCAAACTGTCAGGAATTTTAACACTTCGCTCAAGTGTCCATCAGACCCACAATTTCTAGATTCCGTCCTCCTTTGTTAGAATAGTTTCCCAGTCTGCTGCCTGGGACACAGGGTTTTTAATTACCTTGTACAGCTTTGCAGACAAAGGTTTAAAAAAAAAAAGTTCATAGTTGAGGAAGTAAATTAACCTCATACATTTCCAGGTTACTGATGCATTAAAGGAAGAATTACACTGAACTGCAGATGCAATTGAAGGAAAGTTTAGTTTGTATTGCATCCTAAATTTAAAGCAGATCTATTCATATATTTCCAGGTATCGAGACATAATTGGAAGCATAGATATCGTCACTAAAGGATATTTTTAAAATTGATTTAAGCTTTTTTTTTTTAACACTTTCTTGTAAGTACAGCTATTTTAAAGGGACAGATTAAAAAAATATATTTAAAAATGAACCAAGGTTCAACTTGTCAAATAAGGCAAAGAAAGGCTGGGCAATTAAGTAGGTTAAAGTTAATGGCTGATAACTGGACCATACCTGATGTAACTTCACATTTCATCTTCATTTACTGCTACATCCTTTTTGTGAGTTACACCTAGAAGCATATTTCACTAGTGGTTTTTCTTCCTTCAGGTAAGATGCGTCTTATATCTATAGTGAAGGAGTGGTTTAACCCAAATCTGACGGAAACAGCTGTAATTTTCAAGCTTAAATGTTTCTTGGCCTTATTCCAATTTTCAGAGTTTCTCATCAATTCAGCTATAATCTTGAAATTTAACAGCTATAAACATGGAATTAATCTGGAAAAAAAATTACTGAAAATATCTTTAGTTATATTACCAATTGAGATGCACCTGTAGCGTCACCGCTTACCTTATAAAAACTTTCAGCTGGGTCAGGTTCTCGTTTCTTTTTTTCCCCCACGCCCACTTTAATTTACCTCCTGTATTTAAATAAACCATGTACAGTGAATGTATGCTGATTACAGCTGTTTACATGTAGAGTTTAAATATAGAAATGCTCAATTATCAGTGGTATTTCTAACTTGTGGGTATTTTTCAAGCTACCACTTTGTCTTGGTCAGCTGTTAAAACTGAAACCATGAGAACTCCACATCTGTACAGCACTAAGTATTGTGTATGGTTATTTAAGGGTTTCTTTTGAAAGGAAGATGAAAAAAGAAAATGCAGATTTCTGATATCTGCTTCATATAGATTCTATTTTTGGGGAACTTTTATGGTTTTCTGAAAGGAAAAATGCCCAAAATGTGAATTTCAAAGGAATTTCTCATTACATTTCTGCATGGGAGATGTCAAAACTGGGGTTATAAACGATTGTACAAAGTTCAATAAATGCTTTTAAGAAATTAAACAGTCTGTGGCATAAATTCCTGTCTAAACTGATCTTTTCAGTAGAATTTTTAAAAATGCAGAAGGGGGTAAGGCCACTGCAAAATATATTCCACCCCTTTCCATCAGATGCCAGCCAATCAGAAAGTAAATCTTAAACACACTTAAAATACAAGTCAGCACAATTAACGTTTAATTTCTTGGAAAACAGAAACTCAAAAGTAAACATTTTATTCTAAATGGGAATAAAAAAATAAAACTTAGTGGAGAACATTCAAGCAGATTAAAAAGCGTGATGCCTTGCTGAGGGGACTGAATGTTCACATCTTGGATTCCTTTTTGACTTTGAGGAACTCTGCCATGTTGGAGAAATATTTCTGGTTGGCTTCAGCCACCTTCTTCTCTGCAGCCTGCGGGTTAACGATCTCCAGGCCCTGTAGACGACAGCAGGATGAGCTGAAGGAGAGGCTCAAACTGAACAGGATAGCAGTGTGAAGCTCCCTCTTCTTACCTGGAGGGGAGTGAAGGCTACACTGGAGCTGGTTCCAGACGAGCGATCTCTGACTGTCGACTTCCCGCCGTATGTCATGCTCTGTTTCTGCAGCGTCCTCTGTTGGTGAAAAAACAGCGCAGAATGATATAAGAACTAAAAGAGAATAAAAGAGAAAACTATATCGATTAAGTGGAGCAATGTTTACCTGCAGGGATTTGGAGATCCTCGCCTTGGTGGCCTCGTTGACCTGAGCCTGCCTGACTCTGCCGCTCCCGCTTTTCCCCAGCTGACCCAGACTGAAGCCCAGATCCTCCTGATACGCATCATCCTCAATCTGGAGTACAAAGTCTGAGATTAGCTCATAGGCTCTCTGATTAACCTCTTAAAACCCACCGGGTCTCCGGCGACCAAGTGGACCTTAAGTGGGGGTAATAATTCGAATACATAAAATTCCACCGGTAAAATTTTTTACCAGCAGGTGGAGCCATTGTGTGCAGCTCAAAGCTGACACCTAAAGTTCCATACCCCACAGCTCTGGAACTGTTATAGCTAGAGGTCTGAATTTTTTTGCATTTGTGGTTGACATGATGGAGAACAAATATAATACAGTGAAACCTGTTTTTTCTCCAGAATGTCTTCATTACTGCTGTTCAAAAAAGAACCATCATTTCGAGAATAAAAAAAAAAAAAAAACAACAACGTTGAGTCATGTTTGAACTGATGCAGGTTGGTCTGTGTTCTACTCACCCAATTTTAAATTATAAATTAGGAAACTAGAGGGTTTTAGCTTTCAAATAATGTATTGCACATGTAATTTGGGCTTACAGTTCCTAAGTTATTTGCTTTTTCATTTGGGTATGCAAAATAGGCGAGGATTACCCAAAATGAGGTGGATGTTAAGAGGTTAATAAACACTGGGGACCAAGTAAACCTCACTTAGAAGATGGCACTAAAATTATGCTTGCATCAGAAAATTTGATGAATTTAACCCAGTAAACTGTGCCTATCATGTTTTAGCACATTAACAAAATGCTCAGAATGTTTTCCATTTGCTGAATACAATACTTTAACATCCAGCTCCACAATCCAGAAAACATTTAAGCATTTCTTACAACTTTTAAGAGTAAAAACATAACATTCAATTTAAACATGAAACAAGGATTCGTCTTCCACAGGCCTGAGGCCTTTCTTTAAGGTGTGGAGATTTATTCTACAAATACTTCATTCACATTTTCTTAGCAATAAAGAATATTAGTGAAACACATATCTAAAAGCAGAGCTTAGGGATAAAATTCTATAAAAACACCCACCTCTGCAAAGGTCATTCTGTTGGCGTGTTTCCTGATCTCAGTCAGTCCAAGACGCTCCTTCATCTTTCGATACCTGCAGGGAAAGACATCAGAGCAGCATGCTTGAATACGAGATATACTGATGTTTGCTGGCATTTAGAACATAAGTGTGAGTTGATGCTGCCTTTGCTTCCCAGTGATCTGTTACTGTTTAATGTTTAATTTGCTGCAGGAACAGCTCCGGTTATTAGAGTCACTTTAGATAGACTTGAAATAATTAAAAGGTTTTATTTAATTATCCCTGCTTGTTCAAGGGCTTCATGAGGCTTTTGGTCGATCTAAGAACAATACTGTACATCTGAACAGTGTGAAGCATGCCTTCCTGACAGATTCCATACCTCCTTCCTCCTCTCTTCTTCCTCTGTCCATCCAAAGGAGCTGGCAGAGGTTTAACCTGCTTCACCGGTGGCGGCTCTTGCCATTTATCAAACTTTCTCTCGATCTCCTCTTTTAGGTCATAGCCAACCTGCAAGGGTACAACATTTGCAATCATCAGATTAATAATCTTTGTTACTTTAATGGACTTTATAGTAAAAAAAAAAAAAAAAAAAAAAAGGCATGTCTTCAACCTTTCCATCTGAACTCTCATGGAAACTGTCCACTCGTGAAGCCAGGGTGCATTTTGCCGCCACCAGACGAGCCGCTTTCCTCCTCAGGTCCTAAAGTGGAGGGGAGAAAAAAAACTAACCAACATAGTTTCCATTCAGAGGGAAACAAAGATATATAAAGCGTTCCGTGTTGCCAGTGCAGGAACTGCATACTTTATGAACTTACAGGTGGCAGCGACTGCACAACGTCACAGTGGTAGATGAAGCCTGTATGGGGAAGCAGGGACGTACTGCTGAAGCCTGATAGGGTTCTCCTCTGGGCTCCCAGCAGCATAAGGTTACAGGCTGGCATCTTTGAAAGGTTGGTGAGACCGCCAGCGATCCCTACGGTGAGGAAAACAAAGATCAACAACAAATAAAGTCTGCTTTTATAAAATGTTTGATTAGGTCCCTTTTTTCCCCCCTCTCACCCATAATCTTGGCAGCAGTGGATGCTCCCACAATGATGGACAGGTTGGGGGCTATGAATGACATTCTGGACTCAACATACTCGTATATTCTGTGTTTGGACTGGTTGAGCTCCAGAGCCATGTCACAAGCCTCTTCCAGCTGCTTTAGTTCATCTTCACTCAACAATGACCTAGAAAAAAAATAAAGAAAAAACCCGCAAACTTTAAGCTGAACTCTTTACAGAAGTTTTCCATTAAAACACTGAACAATCTTAACCAGCTGCAGAGACTGATTTGATATTCCTACATACAATTCAAGAAGTGAAACTCACCCCTGCGTAGTTGATGCTGTGACACTGACGACCATGATGGTAGCGTTGGTCAGGATCTGCTGCAGCGTTTCATTGTTTTTACATTTCTCCAAATTGTTTCCCAATTCCTTCAAAGACATCAGAGAAAATTCTTTTCAGCTGCATTTATATAGTTATTGGGGGGGGGGGATGAAAAGTTTTATCCCTCTGTCTGTCGATAAATAAAACTTCTCCTGTTTGATGATCAAAATATTCCTAAATCCATGACAGATGATTTTGATACTTTTTCTTCAGGTTCATTCATCTAAATTTATTTTCTAACTTTTTAGCAGAATTGCACTTAAAACTTTAACTTAGGTGAAACATTTCAGGGTTCCTCCCACAATCCTTTTTACCACAGTTTGCTGGGAATTTGGCCAATTGCTCCTGAAAGAACTGGTGCAACAGCGTCAGGATTAACACAGATTTCCAATTGGACTGGTGTCACTAATGTCACGTTTAAACTAAATTGTCAATAAACTTTGGGTCAATGTTCAGCCAGAGGACATATTCTCTCCTTCTGATGCAATCTTATTTGTAAAGTGTGCCATTTCTTCCTGTGTTGATATATTCCCACAAAATTATACTACCTAAATTAGACTCTCTAAGGAAGCTGTTAGTCCATGTGAGTAAAGGAAGTGTTTCCTTTTAAAAACAGATGAACGTAGCTCCTTCAGGAGTATTAATTGAGCCCAATAATAAACCCGACAGGTGGAGGTCCAAAATCCTCTTGTTATTGGGCTTTAAAATACGTCAATAATTGGGCCTTTATTTAACGCCAATGTTCCTGCTGAACCTCATTATCTTATACAGTCATGATATCAACATATTGTTCTTAGAATATTTACAATTTTTTATTAGAAGAAAATTTAAGAAACAAACAAAAAACAGCAAAGTGATCAAATTTAATTCTACCTGAAAGTTAGGTTAGGTTTGGTTCAGTTTAATGTCAATACAGAAAACAGGTTATCAAGTGTAAGCGGAAAAACTATTTTAAATCTAAAGGTTTGGATATAAATTTAAAGATGTATAAACAGATCATTAGAAGTATTAATCAAAAAAGTCTGCTTTCATTAAATTAAAACACTCTAAACAAGTCCAATCCATTTTACCTTGACTGTGCGAATGTAATCCAAAGAATCTGGAACCAAAGACTCGAGCTCTGGAAACCTCTTGGAATATTTGTCTCTTGTAAATTTATGGATTATGTCTGGGGACAACAACAACAACAACAAAAAAAAGGAATGAAACAATACAAAACTTGTATAACAAAGGCAGACATGTGTCTTTACTCATTCCAATGATGTTAGACTGAACAGTGACTCACTGAGCTCATTATCGATCTCCACTGTGAGATTATTGGCTGCTACAATCAGCCTGTATTCTGGATCAGCCTCAACGGGACCTGAAACTAAGAACCACCACACAGGGATCACATTTTACTTAAAGGGTTAATAAATAACAATTTAAAACATCATAATAATTTGATCTTAAATAATTTGTCTTAAACAGATCACACTCACCATCTGAGTTTTTGCGCTGCTTTCCGATATATTCTGAGATTTTTTCCATGATTTCTGAAAACTTTGAAAGAAAAAAAAAAGCAGAATTAGACACAACTAGGATTTTTTAAAATCTTTTTTACAACAAGTATTACCTTATTTACAGCCAAAAATAAATAAATAAATTACTTGTTTGCTATTGCGGAGCTTGGCAATGGAGGCAACACTCTCCGTTTTGCTGTAATCCACCTCCATCTCCTCTGGAATATCTTCCAGCCCTGCCTCCATCCTTCCCTGAGTCCTCTCTCCATCACTGTCCCCCTCCTCCTCTTCTGGATACAATCCATCTTCTCCTTCATTTCCAGCTTCCTCCAAATCAGCCAGTAGCTCATCAGCTAGAGACATCTGAAAAAACGAGGGGCCATTCCATGTTTTATCAACATCCCATAAACAGACAGGATTTATTCTTTATTAAGTTGTCATTCATTTCCAAATTGCTAGGAAACAAAAACATTCTTTAGTTGCAAATCTAAATATCACCATAAATAAAGAATATTTGTATGTTTGATTATTGTCTCTTGTAGATAAAGTAGTGTTTAATATTTTTAGATGTCAGTCCCTGGAGCTGTAAAGCATTATTCTGTTTTGTTTCCACTTCTACCATTTCCCTGTGTGATTGTTAAATGTATGCAGCTCCTTTGATTTTTAATCATGTAAAGCAATCTTTGAAAAACATTTTTTCCTTTTTTTACAACAGTGGAAAATATTTTAGACTATGAAACCAACATTTTTAGACCTAGTTTATCCACTGAATGTATATCTATCAAACCAATTTTATTTATACAGACAACGGCTAAAAGTGCTATAAGATTATACATAAAAAGCTGCTTTAGACAACAAAGGGAAGGGACCTGCAAGCATCTGATGCGTTTAAGGAATGTACACCAGTTTCCATCGGTTGGTGGAAGTCAGATACTTCAATTTCTTTGTGAGGTGACTATCCAGACATTATTAATATCAAGTGACATTTTTATTCAGTTTCAATGGACAAAGTGTCAGTTAAAATGAAAAGTGCAGTTTCTTCCTTTATCACGCAATGTGACAATTGTTAAGCAACACTATGGTACACGTTTGTAACCTTTAAATCACCACAGATAAACCAATAACACCATAAACGCGGAAACAAGCCTATATGCCCGTTTCTCATTAGAAACGCGTGTGTTTATCGTTGCTATAATCGTGTTAGCCGAGCTAGGCTAAGCAAACATTTGTTTGACATTAGCTGAAGTTTATTAAACAGCTTACCTCGGAGGCTTAAATTCCACCTGACAAGATATTAGTAACTAAAGAGCAGCGGGAGAAACCAACGAGATTTATTTTTCAACGAATACAATCAATCCGGTAAGAGTTGCGCTATGGAGACGTTCTGGTCGCAGGTTAAATACGTAACAACTTCCCGTTGGGTTGTGGGTAATGGAGTAGACCCAGAAGGTCAGATAGGAACAATCTATTAAATTTACCTGTTAATATATGCCAGAATTTGGTTAGGATCCAGATCATCTGAATACATTATCTTTTAAAAAGACACGAGATGGGGATATCTGGCGGAACACGCAATTCCCCACTAAACCAGAGGGTGGCAGCAGTGGGTATTGACAGCCTCAGCATCGGCCTCAAAAAGTCTATTTTACAGGAGACAAAAACACAAGAAAATGGAACCTTGTTAGTTTGTTATCTGGATCGATTGAAAACTTATGAACGGATGACAAATAACAATTGATCTAGATTTGATAATGATCCAGATCCTTAGCAAGCTTTAGCTATAGATGGTCACAATATGGGGCAAAATTTGCAGCTTGGTGGTCTGCGCTCTCAGAGTGCTTTTCTTGTTATTATTTCAAATTTTAAAAAGTGTGGATTTATTTCTGAAGCTTTTAAGTAATCCTGTTCAGGAGTTCCAAAAAATTTTCCCTGTCTGAAGAAAGAATGCCAAAAATACTCAAAACATATTGCTTTTTTAAATTAGGGAAAATATAGAGAAATCCGACTAATTAACTAATTAAAAATTCATAAAACAAATTAATGAAATATTCAAATGTTATCAATAAATTGATTTATTAAAAATGAATATATTTAGATCACTATATATGTATGAATAAATATAGCGTTTTAGGTATTATATGTATTTTTAAGGCGCCACCAGTCTGTTGCATTGTGATTCTTGAGGTAACAGGCTGAAATGTTTGTGGATCCTTGGTTTAGAGGATTGAATTGTTTTCATTATTGAGTAAGAAACCAACTTTTGATAAATTGTCACTTTTATATTTTATCAACAGAATTTTGAATTAATTTAAACCATAATCAATGTTTAAAACATCAGCTGTGGATCTTTCCTTGTGGCAGTACCAAAGTTGTTTTGGACACGGCTCATTGTGCAGGTTCTCTTGTTGTATGTTGAGGGTTATTCCTTCAGTTAAGTATGGTTACATTTGTAGGTCATAGAAGCAGAAGTTATGATTTGTTGCATTCTACAAAGATGCAGCAGGTGTCTTTAAGGAAAATACTCTATGATTATATAAATGAAGCACACCCCTATATTGTGTTTTTTATAAGATAAAAAAGTTAGTCAACCCAACATACCCCATTATAAAAGCACTTTTCGCTTACAAACCATGTCATATAACATTTAATTTCCCTTTGGGATTGATAAAGGATTATTTTAATTGAATTGAATTATGAAACAGTTCAAAAAAAACATTCAGATTTTTTTCAACCTTTATTTCCCCCCTTATTTATACATCATCCCGTCTGAAAAGCATTTTAAACAACACAAGTTTAAACCAACATTTAAACAGACCGAACAAACAGACTAGCAGGACCTGTGCCGCATGATCGACTGCAGTTAGTAGAAAATGGGATAAATTAACAGATGCACAAACAAATGGAGCTACTTACTTAAGAGAAGCTTTGATTTCTGGGACTAAGCTACATTAACTGTTATTAAACTATTATAAAATAATCATAATGACAAGACTGCTAAAAATCTTTGACTTGGCAAAAAAAAAATAGAAAAAAGAAAAAAGGAAAAACCGAAACAGAACTTAGATCCATACAGTACAGATTGGCATATATTGACAAGTAAAATTATACAAAATACTCATTTTTTTTATTTCTTCTTAGCAATTAAGACGTTTGGGAAAATATTTTTTTACTCATTTGTTAAGACCTTAGAGAACCTATAACTTAGATGCATTCCATCTAAAAATAATCAGAAGTTTGACCATTAACTAAAAAGAGTGAATAAATAAATAAATAAATAATAAATAAATAAATAAAATTAGTTTCCGTGCAGTCCAAAGTTTACATCTAAAAGTAAAAGCCCTAAAACAATATTGTATACACTTGTATTATGGTATTTGTACAAATGCTGAGAAGTATCTTTAAATACAGGAGTCCATTTCAAGCTGCTGCCTACTGGAACAGCTGCTGAAGGACGGAAAACCTCTTTAATAGAGACTGGTTTAGAATCCAAGCATTTACATGGACAGATGAGTGACTGAAGAAAGTGCATCCCCCCCACCTAACGGCTAGGGAACTATACAACAGAATAAAGCAGAAAAAGAGAAGGTAAGCTGGTACACAACAAGATTCCCACTGCATAGCTGTCAGATTTATTTCACATTTTTCAAGCTCCAGGTTCCTTTTGTTTTGCTTTTTTTTTTTCTTCTCCCGACATATTTATCCTTTTCCAAAAACATCTGTAGCCAAAGGCTAAGGATAAACTCTGTAAACAGTGACAGACAGGAGCTCAGCAACCCTCCTTTCATACAAAATCCAGTCGCTGACAAAACCTGGAATGTGTCCAGCTGGTAAAATCAGAGTCTGTTCCGAATTCAGTAAAAAAATATCTTCTGGGTGAATGGCTGGTTGTTGGGTAAATTCACTCCCCACTTCAAGGGGATTCGGCTTCAAAGGTTTACTTGAAGATGTTTTTTTTCCACGTCACACTAAGTGGGGGTCGTCGGCGGGGCTGACAGTAAAGCGGGATGAAGTCTTTGAGCCACTTCCGACGGGCGACCGTGGTTTGATTGATAGATCCTCTTTTCTTTTTGATTCCTTGCTTTTGTTTGGTCCTGATGAAGAGAAAAAAAGAAGTTTGATTAACTCTCCAACATCAGGGTCATGGATAGATAGCTGACTGATGGACCTGAGCCAAACTCCGCGTCCACTGGCCTTGTTGAACAAACACAGCTATCAACAATGGTGAGTGAGGCAGTCTATCACAGGGAAAACAAAAAGATCAACAGTGAAGCAACCAAGGGCACATCATCATTTATATCTTAGACTCTTGGCACCCTAACACAGATGTAATGGACTTTAGGAGGAAGCAGGAGTACCCAGGGATAAACTTTACATGTAGAGGATAAACATAATAAAGCCAGGAGAAACTTCAATTAAGCTGCTATGTCATGATCTTAGCACCGATTACTGGTCTGAGTACTCATTTTACCCACCTGCCCATCCCCGCCCACTTCTCATTACTGCTCATCTGATCCACCTGCTTCAGCCACTATTTGAACAGCCTTCTAACCAGTAATCAGTGCCAGATTATTCAAGCCTTTAGTGGGAGTTCTCTAGCGTACCTGAGTGTTTCTGTCTGCCTGATCCTGACCCGTTCTGCCTCTGGACCTCTGAGCCTGCCTGCCCCCGCTCTGATCTGTTTGCCTGACCTGTCTTCAGACTCTTGCAGGATCTCTGCCTGTCGGTGTACCAAATGTGGAGTTGTTTCCCTTCGGTACCTCCTCAGATCTCTGATCTCCTGGCTCTGGCTCCCTAGCATGTCTTCGACACTGGCTTTGGCTTTGCCCTCTGGATTATCCTGACTTCCTTCATCTGCTCGATTCTGATCTCCTGTCTGTCCTCTTACCACCGGGACATCAACATCTGGGACTCTCTGGGCGGCGCCCGCCATGTCTTGTTGGCAGACAACTGGCTGGAACCGACCTTATCCTCTGGGCAAGGACTGAACTTTAAGACTAGCTTAGTGACTCACATGTTAATTATCATCCTCCGCCAGACAGACGTGGTCACTAACCTTAGTTCTCCTCTTTCCTTTCTTTGCATGAAACTGGCTTGTAGAAAACATTTTCAGCAGTTAATGTTTGGCGGTTTTATTTATTCCACAGCCACTGTTCATGCCTGTTTGGAATCAATATCCTGTTAAAATTCTCTAAGACATGCAAGCTTCAATCACCTTACCGCAACCATCATTTTAAGATTGAAGTCGACTGGTCAGTCTATTAAAGAGCTATTATAAAACCATTGGTGAACACTGCTGGACACCAGTCGGGGTTAAGATAAAGAAAGAGGTTGCGGCTTTAAAAACAATACTTTTAAGCTTGACTAAAATGAGTGGCTGTCATTATGTACAGGCCCAATGGCTGCTGGAGGGACGTTTTATGGTCAGAGCAGACGGAGCAGCTTGACCACACGTAACATGTAGGATGTCTGGAGGTTTGAAGATGTGAATTTTGAGCCGAAATAAATAGTGCTAAACAACAAACACGGTGGTGGAAGTGTCAGAGTGTGTACCGTAGTTGGGTTGGTGCATTGAACAAAGAGGGCAGAATAAATAAGGAAGGTCACTTTCAAATTCCTTAACTTGTCCTCATATCGGCAGCTAGATACTATAACCTTGGACATGCTTTGGGTTTACAGCAGAATAATGTCAAAACACATCAAAGTGGTTTAGGATTAAATAATACAGGCTAACATTTTGTGTAACAGCCAGGTCTGTTCATAAATAGAGTTTTTTTTCAACTAGCTGAATATTTTGAGTAATCTCTCAGGAATTTACTAAAATTTAAGCAAGATTGTGTGTTTATATTTGGATATGGAATTAGATCTTTGCTCCATTTGTGTTTTCTTTAATGACATTAGTCCCCATTTAATCGGTTTAGTGTAAAAAAGAACAGTTCAAATGATTAATTAAAAGTTTAAAATTACTGACACATGTATGTAAATTTCTGACTCTACCTGTCTGAATTATAAAGTTTAATTCATGTGACAATAAATATGTGCCTAACCGAATGCTGGAGTAGAAAAAAAGTATCAACATCTGCTAATAGACTGATACTAAAAAAGGCAGTTTTAGTTTAAAAATAACTCAAAGAAAACGTAGCCTGTTCTCTCCAAGCCTTAAAATCTTCACTCCAAAGAGCCCTGAGCGATGATCTAAGTCTTTTATTTTGGTGCTTCTATGAGGGCAAAAGACATTCTGAGCACTGACTCACATTTTGCTGCGATATAAGGTAATGGGTTTACAAAGTGGAGAGCACAATTTAAACAAGCAATCCAAAAACGTATTGGAGGGGGAAACGAAGCTAAGGACATGCATTGTTGAGTTCAGGATTAGTGTTCCAGCTCAGCGCCAAATGCCACAACATCGGGAGGAGGAGGGGCGTGATTATGGGAGATTAATTTTGGCTGCACGTTTGAATAAAAGATCAGGAAAATGAAGAGGCTCTTTTCCAGTGGGAAGGGATTTCATTACTGTTATTCACCCCAAGGTTAAACCTAACTGTTCCAAAAGTACAACGCTTTGCATGATATAGTCCAACAAATCACCTAAAGGGTGACATTCCCTATTTGCTCTGTGTCTTTTCATGGACATAAGGTGTTTAATAACTCACCATGAAAGTCCAATTTGCTGCTTTTGACAGAGACTGGACCTGGACTAGTAGGAGCTGAATTGCTCAGCTCATTGGTTGGAGTTTCCTGTTGCAAAGAAGCAGAGACTCATTAAATCAAAGTCACTATTACATCTACTATAAAACAAACAGGAAGTACCTGATCAAACAGATAGATTGTGACATCATCAAAGAAGGACACGTTCCTTCCTCTGTCCCGCTCCCTGTCCAAAGACTCCTTGGGTGATTTTAGCAGACTCCTCAGCCCAATCCGTTTGTCCACATCCGTCTCCGTGACAACAATCACCCTGCGGGAGTTCTCGTCCTCCTGCTCATCCTCCTCTTCATCGTCAGGGTCGATTCCTGACGACAGGCCCCTTCGTCTGCCGATGCGATTTCCGATGGAGCCGTCTCCAAATCCCCCTTTCCCACTCGGAGTGAGGGGGAGATTCAGGGCGAGGGGAGGGAGGGCAAGAGACAGACGAGCTAGTTTTGCTGCAGGATCAGGAGAGAGCAGAGTTTGACATGATATGGAATGAGGTAAATATAGAGTTTTGGGAGGAAAGAAATCTTACTAGTTGAATAATTTAGTAATTATTGGGTAATTATTGGATCATTACTCTATAGAAATCTATAAAAAAAACTGTATCTGCGTTGATTTTATTGCTGATAGTTTTGGTAGGGCCTTAGATGTGCAGTAATTGGCTTCCTTCTTTGCAAATTAAAAATCATCTATAAATTATGTTTTTGCTTCAACAAGGAAAAAATGATGTTATCTTTGTACTTGTTTATTTAAAAAAAAACCTTTTTTATATTTTCTAATTGGGCTTAAGTACTGATCATAGGAATTTTTTTAGAAGGAACAGTGAAACTTTAAAAACTTGTTTTTTTGTTTATCACTGACTGCTCTCGATAGTTTGACAATAGTATCTCTTTTGGCAATTTTAATTCAACTCAACCAAAGTCATGCTGTTATGTATTTTACAATTATTATTTTTTTTTTGTTTGAGAAGATGTCATACTTTACACTTTATAGCTGGATGAAAATGTCAATTTTAAAGCTGCTGGACATCTAAAAGTATGAACTGTAAGTTGGTGCATTTAAAATATTAACCTAACTGTTGTTATTTGGTAAAGGAAAAAATACACCATATCTGATATTGAATAAATACAATGACAGCTTTCTATATTTGTGTTGGTAGATTCTACAGGTCAGCAGTTGCTCATAGGACCCACATGTTGACTAGTCTGCAGAGCAGTTCTGGCTCTGGTCAGCAGATGGCAATGACCTGACATGTAAACATCGACAGTTTACTATTTAATAAGAACATATACAATAAAATACTGATTAATGTATTAAGTTGGGTCTGCCGGTGTTCTTTATTGATGTTAGATAAGGTTTTTTTTTTTTTATTACTAGCAACTATGTGATAAAGTGGTTCACCACTTGTACCTTAAACAAAATGTTCTAGTTCAACTCGACGTTGTAAAATTAGTTCCAGTGCTTCGTCCTTTGATTGTGGTAGCATCCACTGAGTCATTGTTTCTCTCACTACATCCCCCTGGTTTCCATTATCAGATACTTTGTCTTTCTGTCAGCTACACACTTTGTTACGGGTTGCTCAGCTTCATTAAAGCGCCGTCTTTGCTGAGCCTTTGTGCAGCCTGCCTGTGAAAGTTTAGGACGTCTATTTTGAGAACATTCTTCATCGCCCTCTGTGGAATAGTGACACTCAATCAAAAGTAAACAAATAAAAAAACGATTAAAATGAAAGTATAAATCAAATGATGAAAAATGTACAATACATTGAAAATTACTCTGTCTGTAAAACTATTTAACAAGACGTTGAATTTCTATAGAAAGAGGTCAGTTTACATAAATAAAAGAAGCTGAAGCCATGTTAGAATGGGATAATGACTAAAGTAAAATAGGAAGTTGCTCTGAATGTGTTGCAACATGATGATACCTTTCATTGCCTGGTTTGCGGCAGGTTGAGATGCGATGATCTCAGGTTGTTCAATCACAGTGAGTGGCTCTGGTTCAGTTTTATCAGACTCAGTTTGTGGCTGTTGGCTGTAGGCAGCCTCCTCCTCCTCCTCCTCTTGGCTGAAAAAAAAAGAAAGTAACTTTCTAACTTAGTAATATATCTACCTGTAACTAAATTACTTTCATATCATGATAATATTTAATTGCTGATCCCTTTTTGTTTTATTGAATCATTTTGATGTATGTATTTATTCAAAACTACAACAAAACACAAATGTAGCAACAATGGTTTATGTGCAAAGAAATAGAACAAAGTTCTTGTTATTTGTGTGTCCTTTTTACCCTTTAGCTATTCAAATCTTAATCAAAAGCTGTAATTTAGAGTGGATTGCAGCAAAGGGGTTGTGGCTTCCCACAGAGAAGGAGAGTAAAAGAAAAGTGGCAACATGCTGCCTGTGAAAATGAAGAAGAGCAGCTCTTGAAATTAGCAACAGATTCTCAAGCACATCACAGAGTTCACTTTCAATGCTTCAGACTAGCTGAGGCTTAATAACATCTGTAGAGCTTTCAGTTTGAAAAAAAAAAGCTTTAGATAAATAACTATATTATCAAAAAAAAAAATTCAGCAAAAAAAAAAACCTTCATTCATTAAAAGTGTCACAAAAATAAATAAGTCACAGTGTTTTTCGTTTGCAGTGTTTTTCTGTTGCATTTGTTTTTTGGGTTTTTAATAATTTATGGCTTACCTGTGCACCGCCATACATGTTTTTTTTTTTATCCTTCCACGAGGTTTCATTGATACCACAAACTTTAATGTATTTTTCTTAAGGGCAGCTGGGAGTTAAATGACAGAGCAACATATCATGCTTTGCATTATGTATGGAAGTCAGTTTTTAAGAATGTTTTAGCCAGGAAATCTGAATTAAATGTAGAAATTGGTGTCAATCTATGGTCCTGAAAGGGGCCATTGTTCATTTTCCTCTAGATGTGTTCCAAGTCCAGAGCATCTGAATCAAATCAAAGAACCAGATCACCTCCTTAAGTTCTGCCAATGACCTAATTATGTAATTCGGGTGTGTTGATGCTTTTAAAGTTGATGGAGACAACGCATGAGGACCGAACTATGAGACCTGTGATCCAAACCCATCCAATGTAGTGCTGACTTTTTTAAGATTGTTGCCCTGCTAGATCCTGCTTTCTCAATTGTGGCCTTTGAGGTCATCCTGCACCTGTTAGATGTCTCTGTTTCCACACATGAATCAAGTCGCTGAATTACCTCCTCATTCTGTCAAGTTCTGCAGAATCCTGCTAAGGATATGATAATTTGACACATGTGTGGAAGCAAAGATACGTCTAAAAGTTGCAGGACACTGGTCCATGTAGGCTGGGATTGAGGGCGCCTGTGGTAGAGGAACCTCCAGCCCTGTCTGGAGTTATCTTCTATTAGGTTTTTTCTAGGATCGACTTGTATGCATTTCTGTCCTTTTTACCTTCAAATATTAGAAGCTTACTCTGTCTCCGCTAAAAATAGGTAACCCCACAGCATGATGCTACCACTACCATGTTTTGTGGTGTGAACAGTTGTGGGCTGAAAAGAAGCACAGTTAATCTCTGCTGTTACTCCACAGTTCCCATGAGTCATTTGTTTTCGTATTATTTTTTTTAAATCAGTCTTCATCCGAGTGTCAAAGCAATGAATTGGTACATTTGCACTTGAGCCAAACCATTTCCATCATCTTATGATGATGAAAAGTGCTCCAAGAGATGTTTAAAGTTTGGGATGCATACTGTGTCCTTTGGTCTCCATGATGCTGGTTGTTTACTCATGCCTTTAGTAAACCTCAGGGGCTTTAAAAAACAGCTTTATGTTGTGATTACAAACACATTACATCAGTGAGATGTATCAGAGTTACTGGAGTGAATTAAAATGCATGCTATACTCAAATTTATTTTTGCATTATGACGTTCTGGTTGTCTACTTCATAGGATCCCAATCAAATAAAGGTAAGTTTGTAGAAACAGGTCTCATAATGTAAAATTAGTCAGGTGAACTTGAGGCACCCTTAGTGCTTTGATCTAAATCCCTGAAGTTCTCCTTTTCCTACGAAGGTGTTAAATTGTGCCTCAGTACCTCTCATCCTGACTTTGGTACTCCTCTGGTCCACTGCAGCTTTCCTCGACTTGTTCCCCCCAGGGCCGAAGTGTCACTGTCTCTTTCACAGCTGAACCCCAAAGCATTTTTGTTTTCACATTTTCACTGAGGGAGAACTGCAGCCTCTCTTCACACACCTGCAATGTCAAAATTCCCCAGTAAAGGAGAAGAATCAGCAAAGAACATGTTAGAAATTAGAATACATGTCTAAACAGGACACCCACCTGCATCATGAGGCCATTTCTAGTTGTCATCTTTGATAAAGATCCCTGATCTTTGACATCAGATGATGATGATGATTTCTGCTCATCAATCTTCTCTACTGGTTGAGAAAAGATGTTTTGCTTGGGTTCAACCAGCTTATTGCTGTTATCTAAGGCGTCAACTTTCTTTAAATCGACCCTGTCACCCTCAGGGAAAAGGATGTCATCATCCGCTTCTGTATCGTTGCACTTTTTATCAGATGTTTTCTTCCAAGACTCCAGAAGCTCCACGTTCCCCAAGAACAGTTCCCCCAGTGTATTCTCCTCATCCTCTGAGATGCAACAAAGTTGCTCCAGCTTTTCAAAATCCTCTAGCGGTTCCTCATCCAGATCTTTCCACTCGGATATCAACAATGCTGGGATGTTATTCAGGAGATCTTGTTGGGTAGAAGGAACAGCAGGTGAGGTTTTCTGGATAAAATTGTGACACACATCTTCAATATCTGAAGTAAAGTTATTGTCATCAGTCAGGGTTATGTGTACAGATGGGGGGTTCAGGTTGGCAGAGATCCCTTTATTCTGCGTTGTAGCTGGTGGTAGTTCTTGCAAAGATGGCTGCAAGATATCTGTGTTGATCGCTGGGGAAATAAATGACTCTGTCTCTGGTTCAGCATTGAAGTCTTCCAGATTTATGTGAGTAATAAATTCCTCTGCCTCTATAACAGATGATGGCGGACTAGGAAAAGAGTCGTCTAAACTTTCCAGTTTATAATCTTGCAGATCAAGGTCTATGCTCTGCGGGGGGCTCGGGAAATCAACAGAGCTAAAGTTGTCTACCTCTTGATATGAAGGGTTCCTCCCTCCCTGTACATCAAAGGTACTGGGACTGGACTGAAGGGCAACTTCTCTGTCATCCTCATTATCTTCTTGAGGACCGTCCTCCATGGGCATTGCAGTGAGATTTGGCTTTGGATCAGCTTCCTGTTGGAAGCTTGATTCACCATTTTCCAGGTGGGAGGAGTTACCTTGAGGTGGTTCGGTGATGCTGGTGGATGTACTTAAGCCATTATTCTGGAAAGTATAGCTGAAGAGGTTTTCCGAATTGATGTGTCCTGTTAGTGCCTGACCATCTCTGTAGAGCTGACTCTGTGTCAGACTGTTAAAGTTTTGATTCTCCTCCCTGTCTGTTGAACATCCTCTATCCTGAACCAGCCTTTCTATAACCCTTTCTTCCCCTGGAGCTTCCAAATTCTCTACTTCAATATCACTGATTTTTTTCATTTTGTCAAATTGAAAAGTATCGATTTCTTCCAGATTCTCAATATTTTCTTCTTGCTGGATATCCGCTGCAGACTGCTTATTAACTGATTTTTCACAGTCCCCTTCTATTCCACATAGAGCAAGACTGCAACTCAGTTCTTGTGTTTCATTGATCCTGACTTCATTTCTCCACTCTACTGAAGAAGGGTGTGGCTCCCTTCCTGCAAGTTCATTGTTTTCTTCAAGTTCTTCTTGCATCTCCAGCAATCCCCAGTTCCTTTTGTTTAACTCAGAAAAAGTTTCTGACTTTAGTTCTACTTCTTGTTGCTTTTTTTCTGGAGAGGCCCACTGATTATTTTGTTCCCCTGATTGCTCCAAGCGGTGGCAGTCAAGCTCTCCAGAAACAACTCCAGATGGTGGTGCTTCTTCATCCTCCTCCAAGGCACTCCACCAGTCTTCAGTCATCAACTCTGGCCCTTCGTGATAGTCTGCAGAGGCTCGATGTGTATCACGCTCCCTTCTGACCTCGGTATCTACTCTCCTCTCTAAGCATTGAATGTCTTTCATTCCCAACTCATTGTGGTCCAGACCAGCCATCTCTTCGTCACCGTGTCTGGTGCGCAGGACACTCAGAGTGACTTCTCCATCGCTATGCAAATCATTATTGGTATGAAATTTGCTCTGTTTGGAAAACATAGACTCACATTCCACTGTTGCATTGCCAGATCTCATTGCAGTGAGTTCTCCTACATCTGGCCCAACATTGCTAGAGACAGAGGCGAGAAAGCACCCACTGGGACTCTCAAAGTGCAAATTCAGGTTGCTCTTTTCAGACTCAATGCATTTGTAATCTGTTATCTTGGAAATGATCCCATCTGTGTAGTGACTGTCTATCGCATTCTTACCACTGTGAGAAAGGCTCTTTAGAGGTTCTTCCTCCAACTTGAAAAACAGCTTATCAATTAAGTCAACACAGTCCTTAACTTGAGGATCATCTTGCAGCAACGTGGATCCTTTGCTCTCATGATTGTGAAAAATTCCTGAATCGTCTCTATGCACAGCCTCAAGCCCTTTATTTAGTATGTCTTTGTTGCTTTCTAAATAGTTAAAATCATTTTCACAATTCTCAATAGTCTTTTCTGTTTCAAATCCTGCTTTGGTCCATGGTCCATGTAAAGCACTTTGTAAGGGGCTCTTTTCTCCAGCCTCTACCTCCTCTTCAGTTTTCTCCTCTATCCCTGTGAGTATTCCTCGCTCGCCCCCTCGGCCGCCGCTCTGCCTGGACCCTTGCCCGTCACTGCTCCTCCTGTTGATCCCATCACCCTCTAAGTCATTGTCAGAGAAATAGGCAGAGTCTCGATGTGGAGTCTCATTTCCCAGGGCCCGCCAACCACCACCGCCTCCAGCTCCAGTCCAGGAATCACTGGGCGTGAGGCCATCCACTGAGCCAGAGGTCAAGGGTGACAAGACAGAGTCAGTGGGAGTGATGAGGGACATATCCGAGGACAGGTCTTGATCTGGAGTGTTCAGAGGGACTTCACAACTAGGTTCATTTTGCATATTATGCCATTCTTGATCAATATACTTATTCTGAAATGCATTTTCTTCATTTTTCTCCAGATTAGCTACAATATCAAGTGGCACAGTGTCAGATTTCACCTCTGTTTGACCATTTATCTTAAATATGCAGTCCTGTAGTTTATCTTTCATAATTTCACCATTCTCTACAACAGTAGGAGTCTCTGTTTGGTTTTTCAAGACAGACCTGATCTCCGATGGTATCACAGTGTTGGAATCAGTGGATTCAGAAGGAGAGAACTCTGAAGGATCTGTTAGTTCCCCTCGGGCAGGTAGGGCAGGTCCATCTGAACAGTCCTCTTCTTTTTGACATTCATCAGTTTCGCTGTGCAATAAACCATTTTTTGGCATTATTTCAGAGAGCACAAACTCTCCAGTTTGGCAGTGATCGGCATGATTTTCTTGGCTGCATGGTTTAAGCGGTTGTTTGTTTGATCCTATGTGGAGAATGGGGATTTCTGGTCTAATGGAGACTTTGATCTCGCTCTTCTTTGCACGCTTTGTCACTTGCGCATAGATGGCCTCAGTCTGTGTCTCTTCTTTACCCTTACTGGATGCTCGTATGGAGCTTTCTGACTGGAATGTGATGGTCTGAGTGGAGTTTGGGTCAATGCAAATGGACTCATATTCGGGTGAAAGTGGAGTAGGGGAGGTAGATAGATCTGATTCCTCTTTGTTTGGTGTAGTATTTTGCCTTGATATGATTTCGGTCAAAAAGGTCTCAGCTGATTGGATCTCTCGTAGGAACTCCTCCCTGGTCATTTCTGTTCTTTGTGGCTCACCCTCCACTAAATCTATTTCAGATTCTTGCTTCTCCCTCTCGGACAAAAGGGATCGGGACCTTCGTATACCTTTTGTGCTGACTCCTTCAGCTTCTCTGTTCAAAGGGAGGTCAGACGTGCAAACATAGGGGCGCAACCTGGACCCTGCAGGATAGAGGTATTTAACTGGATCACCTTCTGCATCCATATCCGTCTCCATCCTGTCTGTGTCAACCTCTGTGAGAAAGAGATCTCCTTGGAATGATGCCTTGTCCTCCTCAACTCCTGTCCTTTGGAAGTATTTATCCTGTCCAATTGACTGTCCCGCTGAGCCTATCTCTGTAATCAGTGATTGGGAGCGGCGCATTCCTTTGTTGTGTAGCACAAAGTTCCCCCATCTCTCTTTGTCTTTACTCTCCTCCTTCTCATCGCACAAGCCCTCTGACTTGGCCTCACTAGACTCTGTCACACTTGCTATCTCAGTTAGAAACAGGTGCATGGGAGACTTCTTGGCAGCAGCAACCAGTTCTGCCTGAAGTTCAGCATCTTCTCTCCAAATGGTGGGCAAAATAGTGTCCAGTCGTGACTGGGTCCTCTTCATTCCCCTAGAGAAGAGCTCAGTAGTGGCTGGGTCTGCATCTTCTGACAGGCTGGAGTGCGCAACAGTAGTCTGGCTACTGGGTCTCTCGGGGGAGCCAAAAGGACAGTCGTCCTCATCTGAATAAGTGGGACTAGACGAGGACTGCCTCTCAATCGGGGAGTTTACAGGCTGAGGGCGGGGTAGGTTTCGATAGATGGGCCGTAGAGGATTTTCCCTACGAATTGGGGAGTCAAAGTCTTTTACACGGGGTTGAGAATTCTCTTTAGATTTGTGGATTGATGCTGCATGTCTTCTGTCAGCTTCTCTACTGGATATGTCACAGGATAGCGGGTCTCTGTTGGATCTTTGCATTTGCGTCTTTGTGTATCTTAAGTATCTGTCGGCCGTGTTGTAGCTCGGGATGCTGCGTTGAGGTTTGGAGTGTGGGGGTAAAGGTGGAGGACACATCTGTGGATAAATTGGATGGCTGGATGGGGGAATGGAGGGAGAGAGAGACGGGGAGGGAGGCAGAGTCTGTCTGGACCGATGGAGGCTGAGGTGATCAAAGGTAGACGGGGGGCAGGAGCTCATGTGGAGGGGATCTGTCTCGATCTTTCCACCAATGGTGTAGTGAGGAAGTCCTCTGTACCCGAGTGGAGGCACTGGGAGGGGGCGGGAGTGAAGGGGATTGGACGAAGACATGGACATGGACCGGGGTTTGGGAGGGAGCATTGGAGCCTGGAATGATGTGGGAGAATTTTTATCTTCTTCCCTGCTCTTTTTTCTCTCCACATCATCATCATCTTCATCACCCAGATCAACCACTGAGAAGTCTGTTACTCTGCTTGAAGTGTCTCTAAACTCGGCCACCCCAGTGTTTGGTACCTGGATCTTCACCTCGCTTGATCGGATGGTTTGGAGGGTCTTACCGCTTTTATCTGATGCATTATAGGGGACTCGTTCTTTTCCCAACATTCCACTACGGATTTCCACAAGCTCCACATCACCAGGACAAACTGAGGAGGATTGTGATTTTCCTTTAAGCGTTGGTGATTTGTCTTGAGGAGTATGCTCCTCTAGTCTAATGTAGTACTCACTTGCGAGTGAGGGACTGCGGGCACTTATGACAGGCACCACAGTGGGGGTGTCTAAAGACTGTCTGTGGTTGTTATTCACAGTTGGAATTGGCTGAGGGGAAGGGAGAGGCTTATAACCTCGTCTGGCATGAGCTTTCTCCCAGAAATATTCAAAGTTCAAGCCTTTGCTAGTTTCTGTAACTGTGAGGATGTCATCCAGTTCAGAGGAGGATGGGGTGATGCAGTTTCCAACAGGGTCCAGCAGAGGGTAGGAGTTATCTCTACTGTCCCTGCTGTATTCTCTGTCTCTGTGTCGCTCGTTTAGTGCACACTGAAATGCAGGTGGGCGAAGTAGATCCCAGCGTCTTTCAAACGACTCATCGCTCTCTCCTCTTCTTCCTCTGCCCTCTTCATACTCCTCGTCCTCTTCGTCCTCTTCCCCCACGCTTCTCTTTGACATTCCCCGCTCTGCAGCCAGGAGAGAGGAGAGGAGGAGGAATATTTCGGCTACAGAGGGCCGCTGTGATGGAGGGAGCCAGCAGGACTGCATGATCTCATACCTTAGGACAAAAAAAGAGGCATAAGTTCGATTTATAACATTTATTTTTATGACATGATTTTA
>NW_015150682.1:785034-864706 GCF_000732505.1 Cyprinodon variegatus
ATATATATATATATATATATATATATATATATATATATATATATATATATATATATATATATATATATATATATATATATATCTGTGTGTATAAATAAGTAAATGAGGCTGATGCTGCACCGATTTATTAAAATGATAGGTGAAATAAATAATTACGAACCAGTAATCTGCATGTGTAAGTTTAAGTCTAGGCTGGGCCAGAGTGATCTGTCGCTCTCTAATGACAAAGGTCAGCACCTCTTCATCACTCAGGTGTCTGTGGGGCTGCGCACCAAACTCAAAAAGCTCCCAGATCACTACCCCCAAAGACCTACAAAAAAGAGAAAATAAGCATCAAATGATTAGAAATTCTGTGAAGAGAATGAGTAATTGTTGACTCCTAACTTATAAACAGGGCAATGTTTAAATAAAAAGAGCAACAGTTATGAAACTATTGTTTTTGTCCAATTAATGGAGTGTTCTTTGTCTCTTATAAGGTGAATAGCATTAATATGAATTAACAATTCTAGTTTTTGTTATTTAAGTTGATGTCTGGAGAGCACGAATTCCCAGTTGTTGATTTGAGAACCCCTTTTAGTATTTGTTGATCTTTAAACCAAACTTCTGGTTTTTTATGCTCTTGTACCTTTCACTTTTTACATCCTAACGCTGATGGAGAACATGGAGAAATTGCTATGAGTTTAACATATAACATTTTCATTTTGAATTTTCAGACAAAATATTTAGCGTTTATGATATTGTGGATATTTGAGTGCAAAACATTTACCTGTTTAGTTTTTTCCGTGTATTTTATTCCACACCAAGATCACTTCCAAATTAGGACAATTAAAAGGTTATTTTATAAACTTTATATTAATATTTTAAATTAGGGTGAGGTTAAATCAGTTCAAATCAATGATTCTTTGAAGAATTTGGCTAAAAGCTGGCTAAAAGCTAACAGTTTCGTTTTTTTGTTTTTTTTACAAAACAGAAGGGGAACTTCAATTTGTTTTTCATATAAAATAAACAGCTCAGCAATGTTTATTCAATAAAAAAAAAACTGGAATTAAAGAATCAAGAGCAGAGGTGTTAATAGTGGGGCTTCAGAGTGATTTTGTGCAGCAACCGACCTCCATTTATTCAGCACTTTTTTTCAAAGTATTTTTGAAAGTGAGAAAAAACAAGCTAACATGCTATTCCTACATGGTAAATGTGTACTGTTTTTTCTGTGTAAGGAAGTGGATACAAGAGACAAGCAAATTTCCCACACTGTCTCTAATCAAATAAAAAATTTGATTATGATTTCAAGGTTTAAAGTTGATAACATAAAAAAAACAAGGCTGGACAGGGGCCCGAGGTTGTGTTTAACCATAGGCTTTCAGCAAGATATCGAGGAAAGTTCATGGATCTCGAAAGCTCATCTTTAAAAATTAGCTTTAGTAAGTTTCCTGTTTCGAAATCTACTTGAGCAAACTAAGTTGGATTTATTTTAAGGGTTCTTGAGCATCTTTACCCATGGTACCAGTAAATATGGAAGGATCTGCTATGGATTTTTCACAAAACAATTGTCTCATACAAGTTAGTTTTTTTTCTGAGTATTATATCAAGAAAAACCCACCACACATTGCTGGTTTTGGTTTGGTCTGTAACAATCAGAGATCCTCTGTATTCTTCCAGCAGCTCAGGAGCAATCCACCGCAGAGGGATCCACAGCTTGTCTGGAGTCAGGTAATAATCCTCCTTTAGAAAAAAATGCACCAATATATTATCTACACTGTTTAATATGTTCACTTTTAGAGGACTACCAATATAGGTTAACAGACCTTGTAGTGGTTGTGCGAGAGACCGTAGTCACCTATTCTGACAGTGAGGTCTGAGGTCAGAAGGCAGTTTCTTAAAGCCAGGTCACTAAAGACAAAACACAGAAAAATATCAGATATTCTCATTTATGTGCATTGCTTAAAAAAATCTAGGTGACATTAAATTCCCGACTGACCTGTGGATGTAGTTGTTTTCGTGAAGATGCAGCAGACCTGATGTGATCTCAAAGGCCATCCTCTGAAGAGTCAACAGGTCCCTGGTTGGCAGGTCTGGAGTCATTCCATCTGCCTTCCTCTGGGCACGCAGGTAGCGCTTCAGGTCACCCTAAGATGTACAACACAAGCAGTTTATGTCTAGCAGAAGGATTAGTCAACTCAGTTTGTCTATATACATGAGCATTTTGAAGCAAAGCAAAAATCTGTTGCAATGCTGAGTATGAGAGAATCCTGCAGTAAAGAAACATACATTTTTAGACATTTTCCATCCCAGGGCATCAAAAGCAACACAGGGATTAGTATTGATCTTGAAGCCTTTTTAGCATTCATTTGTGTTGCAAGGAGCAAAAGAATACAATCCAGATGGAAAATATTCACAGAAAACATAGAATAGGAGTCTTTTTCAGAGGACATCAGTGCAGTTTGGATTCTCTCACTGTTGTAATTGGGATTGATCTGCTTGTTTCCTTGTTTGACCTGAGAGTCCACTCCTAAGGCTGCGCTAATGAGTCACAGATTGTTCTAGCTGAGAAACAGGAAAACAAACCGACCTAAACAATAGATCTTCTACAGTTTTCCTGATAAGGACACGGCAGAGCATTCCTCATGCAAGGTAGAAGAAGATGTTTTTTAACTACTTCTGGATGAAAAGCAAATTGCACATAAAATACGGCAGATATAAAGCTTATGGAATTATCTGCTATTTAAGTCAAGTTATTTATTTTCTTATATGAAAGGGACAGCTTAATTATTCATCCTTCTTCATATCTTTTCAAATTTTGTCAAATTACGCCAAGAAAACTGCTAGGTACATTTGGAATAGATTTAAAACGGAGTAAGGCTTTGAAAAAAAAAAATCACTATTGAACTTCCCAAGGAACATTGTTCACTCAATTATCAATCAAAGGAAAAAACTCTGACATGTGTGAGAAATAGGGGATTTAAAAAAGGAGCTGCAGAAAGCAAAGATTGTGACTTTCATAAAATTTGCTTTTATGAAAGAGGGACAAGAAACAAATTATAAGACGTCAAATTAGAGTCACAGCGAGTGTGAAGTAAAGTTCTCTGCTTAGAAGAAAATTTATGCTTTTTTGCCTACATTTAGAATGTGTTTGGGTAAACCCATAATGACGCATAGCGGTGGTCATAACATGCTGTGGGATTGTTTTCTTTGTTCTTTTTTTTTTTTATGTGACAACTAATTAAATCAATTTGCAAAGAACAATTTGGAAAAGAAATCACAAAAATATACAGAGCTGGTAAAAAATGCTGCAAAACATTAATGGGTTGTAAGGTACTTTGAAGTATCTAGTTGTGACCACCTGAATACTTTAAAAAGCAGTGTATCTCCCATGGCGCCCCATATTTACTGTAGCTTTATTCAATCTTAACACTTGCCCTTACCAGCTGACAAAACTCCATAACCAGGAGAAAGGGGATGCTCTCACTGCACTGCCCTAAACATTGGAGGATGTTGGGATGCTTCAGGCTCCTGAAAGAGGAATAACAGAAAAGAAAAAATGTTTAATTATGTTATTGTTCACAACTATGATGGTGATAGAAAATTATGAGCATGTATAGATAAATCAAAAAATTAATAACTGCAACAATGTGCTCTTCTTAAGCATATTTTGATTTAGTATTCTTGGATTCATTTACGGTATGCCACCAATTATGGTGAATTAGATAAACCTGATATAAAGTTGGCTCTCCTTGAAAGATTTTCCTGGCGTTTCCTAAAATGATCTATATTCATAATGATAAGGACACAAGAAAGGAGAGGTCTGCCGTTCTGGTCCTGGAATACACTTTACTGTAGATGCATGCCTGCTGCAAGCCAGATAAAGAGCTGCATTACTACCTTAGTGTAACGATTTCTTAGATTCATAGTTTGTTGGAGCAGGGATGCATTAAAAGTTTCTGAAAAGTTGCTCTTGTGGTCATCTGTATTGTTGGGTTTTGATCAGACTAGTTGAGGTTGGTCAGCATGGTCACTGAAGCACCCAAGTATTTAAAGATATTGAGGAGGATGTTCTGTTTTCGGGTGGATAATCTAAATAAATGGTCCTCCTAATTGTCAATCATTCTGGTGATATGTTCAAATAAGGCTGTTCTACGTGCTCGTCCCCATTTTCACTTACCAATGGTGAATCTGACATAGTGGAAAAATTGCAAATCTTCTTTTGAAAGTAAGCTTGTATGAAGGATGCAAACAGCAACTTTTAAACAGAGCGTGCACGAGGAGAAATGGGCTTGTGCATGCTCTTGCACATGTTTAATAGGCGTTCCCTCTCGGGAGCAGGTGCAGTGTTAGTGCATGTGCATTTTTTTAAGTGGGGAGGGCAGGTTTTTAAAAAAACTGTGCAAAAATCTACTAGTATACATTTAATATCTCATTTTTCTTTACACCACAAAATTAGAGGCTATTTTTTGTAAAAAAAAAAATGTCCTGCTACAGTACAAGAACATCCCATTTTGTTTTTTGTTTTTATCTTGTGCAGCTTCTCCCACCTGTACGGCTCTGACTCAGCCAGGAACTTCCTCTGTTCCAGGGGGCTGGCGCTCACACGCAGCTCCTTCACCACAGCCTGGGAAGAGCCGCAGTCACACAGCACTTCAGCCAGGATCACCTGCAAATGATTGATGGACAAAAACATGCAAGAAAGCCCAGGATCAGACGGCCGATCAACACTGTTGCCTGACTTTTGATTTGCAATGTAAGCAGTGGACAGGATTAAACCGGAGCCCACCGGAGAGGAACAAAGTCGATGATGTTGGGGATTATGAAAAACTTCAAAATGTATATTAAAAGGCAGTCTTCTTACCTTTCCAAACCATCCATTTCCGATCTCCTGGAGGTAATTTAAAGCGTGTCTTTTAAAACACTGAGATTTGGAGTCTGTGAAAAAGACATAAATAAAGGAGGTCAGCACCTGATATTATTTCTGTATTTTGTAACTCTTATAAAAAAAAAGCATATCTGAAAAAAACAGATAAAGATACAAGAACTTAATTTTCTGCATCTTTATGCTCTGAATCTAAAATGCTGATTATAGACATTTAAAATAAAATATATGCAATAATCAAATACATATCATGGAAAAGATCTTAATCAAGGGAGCTATGAATATTGATGGCTGCTGAACTTGGATTGTTTATGAAAAACTCCCTCTGCTTCTTGAATTCAAATTCTAACTCATTTCTTGCTGCACTGTAGTGATTGGTGGCATTTATACTGTTAACAATAAACTTATCAATAAATAAACTGTTTATGTTCACAGTTAATGTTTTATTTATCTGATTTGGCTTTTCTATAATGGGAAACATTACAGCACATAATCCTAGGATAATAATAGAAAGAAATTATATTCAAACATTAACCTTAAAGGAAAAAGTACAACACTTACTAAGTAACAAAAAAGTTAATATTTTCTTTTTATTTCACAACTGAATTGATCAGATTTAAAAAAAAAAAAAAAAAAAGGGCACAACAAAAGAAAACGGAGCACTTAAAACTGCATTAGTAGATCGATAAGATAAGTTAAGATAAGATAGACACTCCAGGTCCACTCTCTCCTTTTGTGTTCTATTAAATGATGGCAGGTCAAGAGTAATTCACACCTTTATACCTTAATGAGAATAACAGAGAGTCCAAAGTCATCTTGAGAAAAACCTGGATGAATATTACTCATGACATTTTCTAAAGATTTTAAGAAATTGTGTCTCATTGAGAGGAAGGATAAAGAAATTAATTATGTAAACTACTGTTTAATTTTAGGTCAAATGCAAAATTTTGCCTATTATACATCTAATATTTACTTGCATTGCATTGATGCTGTTTTTATTCCAGTTAGCAAATGAGGAAAAAGCTGCTTAGAACTTTGGCAGGTTACCAGTCCAACACCTGGCAACATAGAGACAAAGTACCATGCACACACAGGCAATTTACGTATGAAGAAAAATTAAGCTAACAAGTTAGTTTGGAAGGAAGCCAAAGTATCCCCATATGCACAAACACATGAACTCCAACAGAAGGCTCCAGTCTGGATTCAAAGCCAGTCTGTTCTTTCTCCAAGGCAACAGTGCTAACCCTTTTGACCAAAAAAGGTGTTTCTCCTTATCTTGTTTTATATATGTTAGAGGTCAAATATCTGGTTCAAAAGAAATTTATAAGAAACATCTCTTTAAATAGACTGACACCATGGCCTTTAAAAAGATGCATTCCTCCTTAATGTGTCTGCCCAAACGTCCCATGTGTGCTGCTCAAACTGAGCACTGATGCAGAAGCATCCAGGATCATAGTTTCCACTTCGCTTATATGTGAGGCAGGGAGCCCAGTGCTCCTGGCTGTGCACTCGCTTTGAGACCTTTAATGCATCCACCTCAGTGGCTTAGGCAGCGGACCGTGAGGAAGTTTTGAACAAGCAGGACAGTAGGCATCTTTGTTTTTTTTAGGGGTCAAGTACAAGTAGGAGAGTCCAAAAACGGTGTACCTGCTCCATTCTGCAGGGCATGACAGTTTGGGCGATCTCTGACTGGCAAGGTGTAGACTTCAGGGAGGGAGGGACATGATGACAGGCTGTCCTCCTGAATGGGACTGGAGCCTCCAGAGCATTCCTCTCCATCTGTATTGTCAAACTCCTGGTTGGGTCAAAAGAACATAAAAGTTAAATCACACCATGTTAACAACATACTGGGTTTTTACACAACATTGTCCTCTAAAAGTATTTATACCACCAACTATTTCATATTTTGTTGAGGTATATAAAACTTAATGTATTTCTTTTGGCTGTTATGTGCTCTGGTCGGATGGTATCAGTGTAACTAGTTGGTCAAAGAGCATAATGCTGTTTACCTTGTATGAATAAAATCCACCATTATGGGATAGAATGTCATGTAGATGTAATAAACACAAACAACCAAAATAGTGTTCCTACAATAGTCGTACTTATTGTCCTCTGCTTTATCTAGGACCGCGTCGCAGAGCACAGCAGTTTTAGCAATGCTATAGTTTCACAGTTTCCATTTTTTTCCAGGGGGAAACTGTCTCTGCCGTGGCTGTTTTTTGTACGCAGCACTCCTTAGTAGGGCTGAAACAATTAATCAGATTAATCATGATTAATCAATTATTGAACTAATTTAGTAACCAATTAATTGTTAACCAGAGTATAGAGACTGTAAAAAATGCCTTTAGCTGACAGAGCAACCCACTTAAAGCAGCAATTATACCAAGATTGTAAAAAGAATATATGAATATTTTGCATTTAAGATAAAAATAATCTTTTTCATCTGTCAATATGCTCTATGCAGTACTCCTCAAGTGGAAAAGTCTTATTGTCACCTGTTTGATTTTGTCAAAACATCTTCTTTGGCTATCCGATTATTAATCGACTAATTTGAAAAAATAAGTGACAAATTAATCGATTTGCAAAATAATGGTTAGTTGCAGCCTCTGTAGGTTAATCCTAGACCTGTACACTCCTGGATGGAGAGATCGGCACTAATTACAGTAAGCAATGTACTGAAGTTTCCATCTAAAACATTTACTGATTTCAATTATTTCAAAAAATCCTCTCGTACTTCCCTTTGCAAAGGCTTGTTTATCCAGTTGTGCTCTGTATAACTTTGTATTCACTAATGGGAAACTTGCTCTAAAAGGTTAAAGAACTTCTGGTTTTAATATGTAAATTAACTTCAAATTCAGGCTGTCTGAGCTTAAAGTATTTTGGAAAGGAGGAAAAGGTGAAAATACAAACAATGCTGGTAGAGACATTGTCAAAAATACACCTTACAAAGGAAGGTGTTTCTACTAAATATCAACCAAATGCATTCCACACTTAAAATGTCTCTTCCTTTACCTTCAGAATCAAATACTCCTTTGAACTGATCTATCACATGAGATCCCATTAAACCACTTTAATTTCTGTAGCCGTAATGCAATTAAATGTAGTTAAGTTATAGAATAAATATGTTTTTAACTCTTAAGCCTAGAAAATGTTTTTCTCTCACCAAATGGCATTGCTTGCACTCCATAAAGCATGAATACAATCTGGTCAAAATATCAAAACTTTGCAGGGACTGAACTAACATCTTATTCCATGAGGTTGGATTTTTTTTTTTCTTTACCCCTGTTGTAACTCGTCATGCAGTAAATGTCAGTGGCATGCACAAAAAAAGCAGAGAGGTGGATAAATCTCTTACATCTTGAAGACTTACATTGAACCCCACGCCTCCTCTCTTACAGCAAAGACAGGTGAGGAGCAGCAGAACGAAAGAGACGAGCCCCGAGCAGGAGATGAGGATGATGACATATGGTGGAGGAGAGAGGGACTCTGCCCTGGTCTGAGAAACTGGACAGAAATAAAAACATAAGAGAAGAAAACTTTAAAGTAAATGGGGGTTCTAGGTACATTAAAAAAGATGTGTTTATCACAAAAAGTTTTAATATTTTGTTGTTACTTATTTCAGAAAATGAAATGATTATAGCGTAAATATTTCAAGGCTTTATTAACTGTATTATTGAGAAGAGCGGCTTACAGGTCATGGAAACCCAAAATTCAGAGCCCTAAAAAATGGAATAGCACATAAGGTCATTTAACAAGGATATTCAAAACAGAAATGCCAGGTTTTAAAAGTAAGTTCCTTTCTATCCACTAACATTCTGCATGATTCATTGCAGGGTGGCATGGAGCAGATCAGCCTGTAAAATGTTATGGAAGTCCAGATTATTTGATATTGATCTTGTGATCATCTGTATTGTTGGGTTTGGATCAGATTAGCTGAGGTTGTCAGCATGGTCACTGAAGCAGATTTTGGTACCTTTTGTCCTGCTGGAAAATGAAATCTGTATCTTCATAAATCTTTTCAGCAGACTGAAGCATGGAGTCGACTGTGGACTTTATAAAACACAGATTGTGGAAACTTCAAACCACACAGCTTCTCTTCCTCTCCACTTTTCCTTGGAAACTCTTGGGCTTTTATTTCCAAATAAGATTAAGAAAATGCAACCAATATCAGACGATGAGGCCCATGTTTAGGATCGGTCTATGCAAAATGATTCACTGTCATTTCCCTGAAATTCTGGCATGGGTTTTGCCTGACAGTCATCTCGACAAAGAGGTCAACACTACGACACTTCTTCCTTCCACTCAACTTCTCCGGGTATGCTAGCGGGAACCTTTTGAGGCTAACCCTCCTTAAAGAGGGTGTCAGTGATTGCTTTCTGGTCACCAATAAAGATAAAACTCTTCCTAATGATTGTGAATCCCATCGACTCAGAGTGAGAGACCAATTAGAGGTTTGGGAAACCTTTGTAGTGTTGAGGTATTAAGCTTATTAGGGTTTGACAACATTACTTTTCAAAGTTGACTTGTTCATAGTATTTTGAATATTTTTTAAGCACACATAATTAAAGATTTTGGTTATCTATAAGCTATAACCATCAAAAATATAATTAAAAAAAAACTTTAAATACTTAACTCTATCTGTTATAAATCTGTATAATAAATTTCATTTTCTGAAATGAGTCTCAAAGAACACTTAACATTTCATGATATTCAAACTTTTTGAGATGTTGTCTCAGTACATCTAGTAGGGCGGCCAGAGGGAGAGTAAGAAAAACTTAAAATTCACTGAACCACAAAAGTGTAAAAATATTTTTTACACAAGTGCTGTGTTTAGCCATTGGAGCATAGTCTTAGCTGCTGTTTTTGGGACACTCAGGAAAATCCCAATGGACAGCTGGTATCAGGAGCGGGAAGCAAGAAAACAAATTAAATCATTGTCTGAATCAGTAAAAAGAGGGGAAACAGAGACTGTAATTAAAGTTTGAAGGTGGAAAAAAAATACCATTCCAGTAAGGAGAGTAAGCAAAGGGAAAAGGTAGATATCGGAAATGGCATTCCACTCAGGAAACACGGTTAAGAAGCAAGGGTAGGGTCGCTGGAGTTAACATTTCTATAAAATAAAATAAAGGAGAAGGGGTTGGAAACTGGAATATAATTACTCAGTCAGGAAGGTTTACTACTCAGGTTAAAGACAGAGGAATTGGGACATGTGATATTTGTACCTCAATGAAGATGATAGTGGGAAGTGAACCATCTGCAGAAAAGAAAATTGGCAGGGCAATGAGGTTAAATACCTTTCAGGTATTCTTGGTTGATTTTATTTCAACTCTCTTTTCAAAAATCAAAGAAAATAACAAAAATAGATAACATTTATAACTCTAAACATCAAGAGCCTGACTAACACACTAAAAGTGGGAAACATCGTGTTTATTGTTAATTCCGCTGCTTGACAAGGTATCATTACCCCATAAACTGGTCATCTGTAAAGATAACGCTTTGTCACCCTAAACCACCAACTTCAGCACATTTTAATGGCATTTTATGACAGGCCGACGCAAACTGGGGCATAATTGTATTGTGGAAGAAGAAAAAAAATATTTGTTTCCTCAAAGTTCAGCCTATGTCACTATAATACCTTTAAATTAACTCCATTTTAACCAGCGACTCTGTGAAGGCCCCATGTGGTTTTTAGAGATCCGAAGAGAACCAAATAAAGCCTTTGAAGACCAAATGAACTCAGAAAGTTATGGATAACCTTAAGGTATGGTTAGATTATAAAACCAGATTACAAGTTTAAACATCACACAAAACTAGTCAGCCTGTCAAAAATGGGAGGAGTGTGCTGCAATTGAAAAGCAGAGCAGCAGCCAAAAGACCCATGATTTTGTATGGAGAAGCTGCATTTATGCAGTGCTAAGGTGGGTGAATTGTTGATACAACAATTATTATTAATTGCGGATACTTTGAGCACACCAGAAATATGGAGAAAAAGATGTGGTTAACATGTTGAAAAAGTTATTCTCGTCAGATGAGATCAGGATTAAATCCAAATGTATGTTGGAAGACTGACTAAGCACATCAGCAGTGCACGGTAGTGGCAACACATTGCTGTGGGGAGGCTTTTCCTCATCAGGGAAGGGACCGATGTTGATGGAAAGATGGATGCAGCTAAATACTGGAGGAAAATGTCTGTGTTAAAATGGCCCAGTCAAAGGCGAGACCAAATTCCAGTTGTAAATCTGTGCTAAACAAATCTAAGCTGTGCAACCCTGTTAAGGGCTTATCTGAAAACTATTGACTCAAGAGGGAGTTAAAACAAATGACGGCAAATTCTTAAATCCCTAATTGTAAACCATACAGTTTTTCTTCCACTTCACAATTAAGTTATACTTCTCTCACATATAGTTCCAGTAAAATGTGTTGAAGTTTCTTGTTCTGATGGAATGAAATGCAAATCAACAGGTATGAATAATAAAGCAATGCATTTTTCAAATATCAGCTTTAAACATGACAGTATGCAACTCATGTGCAGATAAAAACACATTTCAGCAGACAATTGGTACAAAACACTATATATTTAAACATTAGAAATGTGATAAATAAGATACCAGAGGTCATATAAATCATAAATCATAACATCTGTCCTTCATCAAATTGTCCCAGTTTCAATGTCTGAGTTCCTCATTAAAATTCAACAATACATTCCTCCACAAGGTCACCAAAGTGTAAACACAGAATACATCAATTTTAAAGCATTTTCTTGATAATCTAACGACCCAAATATTTCCACTTGGCATGAAAACTGCTACAGCTCTTTTTTTTTTTTAAACCTGCCTTTTATTGATATGTTGTAAACTGAGAAAACTATCAGCATTTGAGTCCAATGTGGGCTGGTTTGTCTCTGCTGCTATTAAAAGACATGTGAGTAGCCTACACTGGATTCCACTGAGATAAAACAAGATGTAGCGCATAGAAAGCCTTCAAAACAAGCAGCTTCTGACTGTGTGGTCCCTCAGAGGACATGCACTACCCAACAAAAATAAAACCACAAACTGGTGGCTCCTGTCTTGACGCACAGTTCCTGAGCAGCGCTATTCTTCTCATCTTTCCCCAGACAGATGACCAGACAGACACTGCATATAAATAGGGACCCAACACAGGGCCTTTTTTTTTTTCCTCCAGCTCCTGGGCCAGCATTTATCAAAACAATACACCACCATACAATGACTGCACACATCACACAAACACAACAGACTGCAGCTCGAAGGGGGCGCACTGAGAGCAATAATAAAGATGCCACCAGTGGTTAATAGGTTAGAGGTATGATCTCCAAGCTGGGGATGTTTTGCACTCAAATGCTGACCTGGCTCATGATTTTTAGCTTTGCAATCTCCTTGCAGTCGGTGCAAGGGCCCTGAATCGCAACACCCTGCAAATATTTTCATCAGTGCATGTAAATATGGTACCCTACCCATCACCCAATCAGCTCCCCTCCTGTAATAATAATAATAATAATAATAATAACTGGAAGAAATGACTCAGGTAAACTAGATGATATTACTGTATTTAATGAGAGGAGGCCTTTTATTATCCATACCTGACTGAATCCTCCCACCCCCTTTATTCTCTGTCTTTCTTTTTCTTTTTTTCAGGCATCGCTGACAGTTTTTTTTTTTCTCACCACCAACCCCCTCATCCATCCATCCTTCCTTTCTCCGACTTTGCTCACCTTCCCTCTGCGGCGCTCCGAGGGCTCTCTCCGGGCTGAGGAGTGAAAGGATCCCCGCCACCATCACCCAGCAGTGGGGCCGCATCGTCGGCGCGTGCGGGTCGACAACAGCATCCGAGCGACGCCGGCGAGCCGACCGTCGGTGTCGGTGTCCTCCTCGCTCCCGTTCCCCCCCTCCACGGTCTGTTCCTTCTTCGTCTCCTCACTCCCCCCCTCTTCCTCTGCTTCTCCCCTAATAATAAAGAGCGTCTCCTCCTTGTTCTCTCTCCTCCTCCTCTAATCCGCAATTAAACACTGAGATGCTCTATTGTGCATCCTCACCCCGCCGCTCTGCCTCAGTCTGCTGAAAACAACCTTTTCTCTCTCTCTCCCTTATATTT
The DNA here is from genome assembly GCF_000732505.1 of Cyprinodon variegatus. Taxonomy (NCBI): domain Eukaryota; kingdom Metazoa; phylum Chordata; class Actinopteri; order Cyprinodontiformes; family Cyprinodontidae; genus Cyprinodon; species Cyprinodon variegatus. The sequence continues at coordinate 798,005 of NW_015150682.1, forward strand.
CTATATAAATCCTCCCCCCTCATGTATCTCACAGTGTGTTGGAGGTTGTCTGTTTTCTCCTCCGCCTGCCTTTACGTCAGACGCGCGCATCGCGCATTGTCATGGTTCAGCTTCATCTTTATCATGGATGAAAACAAAAACAAATAAAGAAAAGCAATATAAACTTTGTTTTTAGGATGTTATTTTTTATTAGGATCCATTTTGGATATTGTCAAACATATTCAAGGGCGTAACGACGCAAAAAAAGGGCCATAAGCAACCTTATATGGGTGGGCCCCATATGAAGTAGCTATAACACCTGGTAAAGGTTCAGTTCCATAAATCGGCCAAGATGATACAATTATGCAATTCTCAGTAGTATATGATCAAACATCACTGTTCATTGGTGTCATCCCAAGTTACAAGTATGGCAAGCCAAGAATGCCACTATTCGCATCTAATTACAGATGTTTTTAGTGGGTTAATTTCAATCTTAGCGTGGTAATTAGATGCGAATAGTGGCATTCTTGGCTTGCCATATGCAAAAACTAATTTCACGTAGATGCTTATCTACGCTCTGGATTACCCATAATTCCAAGTTGTAGTGTAAAAAATAAAATACTCAAATACGTCGTTCTTTTAAGATCTTTACTGCGGTTTGAAACATATTACATGAGTGTATTTCTTTACCAACCGTCTAATGAAATATACGCAGTTGTTAACATAGTAAATAAAAGTACCACTGTCTGGTTTGCTATTGGTGTCGTGTTTAATCGGCTCACCATAATGTTGAAATCTGGCATGTATTGGGGTATAAATACGGTCCGGTGTGCAAAGACATTATAGTGTCACGTGGGTTTACAAGATATTTTTTGCGCCATTACATCTATGAAAGGGGAACACCGTTTTTTTTACATTGGGCCCTTGATTTATGGTATTACATCGTGTTCTACTCACCCATATAAGTTTTGTGTCATTTGGAGCCGTTCTGAAGATATTCAGTTAGTTTATATCCAAGTATCCGCGCGCCAGACTGGAGTTGTGACAGGCAGCCCGGGCCTCAGGCGGCTATGTCTACCCCTTACATTCGTTCGGCTAGCTAATCGGAATCGTTTAATTCCATTTCGAGAGCAAGATCATCTGTGGTAGTAGCACTAGACATCTTCCAGGCATGTGAGAAAACTAGCAGCAGTTCAGCGGACAGGATGAATGAATGATAGCCGGCGCGCACGGATGATGTCATACACGCGCCGCTTTGTTTTAAAAAGATATAAATATAAAAAATATAACCGCGGATGTCTGGGGGACAGTGATTCGCCTACATGTTATGAATGCTGGCCTACCATAAACAACAAAATATGAACAGTTTAGTTTGTGCCTTCAAGTCGTTGCCCATAGGAAGACGTTACCTGGATATAACGGAATATCTTCAGAACAGCTCCAAATGACACAAAACTCAAATGGGTAAGTAGAACATGATGTAATAATGTAAAATCAAGGGCCAAAATGTAAGAAGAAAAAAAAAAACGTTCCCTTTAAGAGACATCCTAGTCTACGATTGCGTAGGGAGCCTCCCAGGTGTCAGTGATGGGGCCCCTCAGAGGTTGTGGGCCCCTAAGCAACTGCTGTCTCTGCTTACAGATATTTACGCCATTGAACCTATTTATTGCTTTCATGCAGAAATGTCACACATTTTCAGAATTTCTTCTATCAGCCAATCTTTAAACAACACAAAAAAAAACTATGCTACCATAAATTTATGGCAGCTTTTTAATCAATCATCTGACTCAAAACCGCACAGCATGTGCAAATTTTAAAGACTGTAAGAAAAATGTATAGATGGAGGATGCAAAACTGAGGACAAGATGAACGGATGCACAGGTGCTTTGAGGAATGAAGGATAAGGGATGGATGGATGGTCAAATAGATGGTGCACAAATGCATTAATGACTGAACAGATGTATGATTCATCAATGGATGAAAGGGTGATGCTTAAATGGATGGAAAATGATGTGTGATATAGCAATGGACAGAAGTAAGTTGGATGATGTATAAATGGCCGGACGGAAAATGGATGACATATATTTGTTGGTAGATAATTAGAGTCATGGCTGAATAACAAATGTATACATGGGTTTATGGAAATATAGATGACAGATGGATAAATTAATACTTTTTACTTCGGTAGATGTTCAGACAAATGATGTCTTGGCAAACTTCAACATAAACATCACTTACATAAAATAGAACACATCTCACTGTTGCTCATTGCTTGTAATAAGCTAATATCTCACAGGAGTCTCAGTAATGAAGTCAAAAATAACTTTTTTCGATGCATCAAAGCATTCAAGTACAATTGTGACAGGGAATCAGTGATAAAATCCCAATTGCCTTATGCTGAGGAACACAAATGGCACAGTCAGCGGTGGACTTAATAATTTCTACCTGTGCTCTTTCTGCTCAATAAATACCAGTAACACAAACATGAAAAACAAGCACAAACATCCATTTTTATAAGGACCGGAGGAGCATCATCAAACAAAAAACAGAAGCATGTTTTTATTTCCCTTAAAGGAAAAATCATCATTTATAGCATTATGTTTAATAACACTCTGCACAAAGAGAGGAGATATAGATCATAACTCCTCCAGGTCCATGGCAATTGTTCCATAATTAGTTTAACAAAAAAAACAACAAAAAAGACAATTGAGTCCATAAACAGAAAATACCAAATAGTTTGGGGCCAAGTAATGTTGGCATTGGTCATCTATATCACCAAATGTTAGGATACCGACTACAGATTTATATTTTTTAGTATGATGCATTTTTCAAACCGACTGTTTTTATAGACAGCGTAAGCCAGGCTAACAGTCGGCGACCGGCTGAGCCCCCTGTGTGGACAACCATCTGCTGTGCTGATGTGCTCATGAGCGAGATGCTGTAGGGGGAAACCAGGCTGCAGCCGAACCCCTCCCTCCATTGTCCATTTATGAGGAAAACACCCAAAAGAAAATAAACCATAACTTTAATTCAATAAAGAGTTCACTTGTTTTGTTTTTCTTTTCTCCCCACATCTCTCTGCATGCTAATGTCAGTTCATACATAAGTAAAACATTTTAAGATTTCAGAATTTCATCCCTCCAGCTTTCCCGATCCCGTCTTTGCCGCTTCCGGGCGAGTTCTGGAAAGAAAGCGTTGTTGTAGGGTCTTTCCCTCTCGTCCACTTCTCTGTCTGTCCCCTTTCTTTTACCGTTCCTCTGATCCAGGAGGGCCTGGGTTCTCCTCCTCTCCTCTGCCTCCCTCTGCAAGCGTTCAGCTCGTAACTTTTCTATAGAACTAAAAAAAAAAAAAAAAAGATAAACATTTTATTTGTTTATTTTAGTATTTGTTCAAATCTTAAATCCTTAATGGAGTCCACTCAACACACCTCTCTCCTGTGCTTTTCTTCTCCCCTTTGTCTCTTTTTTCCTTCTTCTTTTTCTTGTGCTCCCTCCTCTCATAAACTCCCAATGCTTTCTTCATATCCTTCAAAGGATCCAAACTATCCTTCAATCTACGATCCTTCTTTTCTTTCTCCTCTTCAGCTACACCCTTCCTCTTTTCCTTTTCGATCCTCTCTTCTTCTTTTTCGTTGCTGCTTTTCATGTACCATGGGGTCACCTCTGTCCCTGGTTGTGGCCCCAAAGACACAAGTAAGCCGATAGCTCGTTCCTGCTTCTCCTAAAAAAAGACAAAAACAGAAAATCATAAAAATCTATATCAATATATTTACTTTTTACATTTTTGCCAAATTACCAAAATGTTTTTTTCATTATACATATTTATCTTTTTTTCCATCAGCCTTTAATAATGAATTTCCGAAACTTTAAGATTGCAGTTTCCTAGATACAATTGATTTAATTAATCAATAACATTTAAGAGAACGCTGGATAACTTAAACCAAAAAGTGGTATATGAGGGCCGTTATCATCACAGTGATAGTGATTTCCTCCTGTCCAGGTTCCAATAAATTTACCATTTAAACTGCTAGCATAAACTTCAGAGAGTTTTCAGTCAGTATCGTTCAATTTAAAGAAAGTTAAATAAAAGAAAATTCAGATAACAGGGAAGTTAAGACTGAAAGAAAGGCGGTAGGACATAGAAGGACAGTATGAAGGAAGATATGAGAGAAAAGGAGCCAACAGAAGAAAGAAATTAAGGTATGAAAGGAGGAAAGACAGAGATCTTGGACAAGGAAAGAAGGGTGAAGGGGGTGACATTGAAGGAAAAAAAACATAAAAGATAAAGAAAGGGGCAAAAAAATGACACCAGGAAGTGTTAAGTGGTACAAGTAAAGAAACAAATATTGACTAAAAGAAAGACAAAAACAGAATTTGGAATGGGGGAACAGGAGGAAGAAAGAAAATATACAAGGAGGAAAATAAGGTAGGGCACAAGAGAAGGAAAAACTGAAGGTAGGCCATAAGGAAGGATGGAAGTAATCTAGGATCCTCAGGTATGCCCTGGGAAAAAGAGAGCATGATAAAGGGCTCTAAAGAAGAGGCAGCACTGTTACCTTTTCTTCCTTCTTTTCTCTTAGATACTCCTCATTTCCCTTAGTCTCTGAGGCCTCCTCCAGAGGAAATAGATTGAGATGCTCCGGACTCGTTCCACTTTTTTCCTCGTCATCGTCTCGCTTTGCTCCGGCTGACTGGAGAGCAGCCCGAGATTTCTTTCTTAGATATTCTGTACGCGCCTGTGGAAACCAAAGGTTGACATCAAGAACATACACAATCGTGTTCAGTTCATTTTAGAAGAAAAAGTAAAAAAAATAAAGCATCTTGGATTCATTTCTGCAAGTATTTAAAGAACTTATGAAACAACAATATGGGAGCAAGGAGATGCGATTACCTAAAGCAAATTGATCATAACAATAAATGATGAGTCAGCAATTAACCAGCCAGGGAGTTCTTCATAAGCTAAAGTAAGAAAACCATTATTACTCCAAGAGCACATCAACATCTTGTCCAATAGTTCAAAAAAGATGCAGTGCTGACCTAACTTAGTCGGAGCTATGATTCAACAATAAGAATGAAAAACTGCATTCATGGAGCAAATTCTGGTTAAACCATTTTATAAATAAATAAATAATACTTTAACTTTATTGATCTCATGTCGGAGAAATTTACCTTGCATTTAACCCATACCCTTGGGGAGCAGTTGGGTTAAGGGACTTGCTCAGAGAGCCAGGGAGCCAGTCTGTGGGAGTGGGGCTTGAACTCAGAACCTCATGATTCCAAGCTCTATGCCATAACCAGTAAGCCGTCACTCAACCTTGATCAAAACCAACATCAAGGTGATCCCAAAGACTATATGGGCAAAATTTTGCATATATTCCTCTAACAATGCATTTTAGAGTAAGAACATCATAAACAATGCTGGTAGAAGTGATAATTAGGGTCTCCTCTCCTGCCTTAGATCCTGGATGAATTGCTGTGACCGATGTAACCATGAAGTTGGGGTTTGATAGAAAATCCTGAAACAATTCCTCTAAGCTATGCAGCTGGATGATGATCTACTGCACACCAGCAAACCAGTCTGTGAATTACTTTTAAAAACAAAAATCTGAGTACCAAGGTTGTGATATGGCCTAGTCAAAGTCCAGGTCTAAATCAGATTAGGGTGTTATACCAATACCTTATTAATGTCTCTAATGCTTGAAAATTGCCAAATATGGTTTCCACAAACCATTAGACTCATTTTCAGCTATTTCAGTCACTTGATGGAAGCTGTTGTCTTCAAGGATGGCAGATCCACTTTTCAGCATTATGGGGTAATTTTTCACATGTTGATTTAGAAAGCATTTCTCTTATAGTAAAGAAAATCAACATTTAAATCTGTCCTTTGTATCAACACAGGTTATATGCACCTTGTTCAAAAATGTGTTGACCTGAAACATCTGTGACAAAAAAAAAATGAAAAAGAAAGTTTTAAATAATTGCCTCATCTATGCAAGGTAGAAATATTACAAAGTTTCAAAGTTGTGCTGCTCAGGTTGAATGGGATTGTCTTCTATCAAGTGGCGGATCTAGGGGGACGCTACTTGGGCTACAGCCCCGGATGTTTCCCCACGAGCCCCGGATCTGGCTTCTGAGCTGATCTGAGTAAAATGTGCAGTACTGCAATTCACCAGATAGTGGCAGCATGTGCAGGAAAGCAGCCTGTAGCATTCCTGTGCAGAAGAAGAAGTTGTGACCACTAGCTGTTGCTAAACAGAATGATGTTCCAGGGATGTGAAGCTCTGACTTCGAGTTGTTCTTTGGCCCGGTGTTGTATGAAATTCTGTTTCCCCTGTGTCGGGATCGCTCACTGAAGCCAGAGAGGCAGACATGGCAGATCTGACCATTTTCACAGCGCGTGTGGTCGATTTCTTGCTAAAAACAACTCCTATAATCATGTCATGGTTGTAAAATCTAGTTTAATCAGCAGTTGTTGTTTACAAAATTGCAAAATAAATAAATAGACGAGGTCCTTTTAAGCTGTTTTGAGTTGTTTTTTAAACGCTAAGAGAATCTGTCTTTTTCCAACTTCTGTCACTTAAGCCTGACAGAAATAAAAGTCAGTCACCAAACAAAGTTTTCCAACTGATAGTGTGTATTTTTAATTTTTCATTGGGGATTTAAGAGGATGGAAACTGGCTGATAGCAGGACACAAAAATTACTGAAAAGATGAGAGTGTAAATTCTGCTGTAATGTAAAATATGACAGATTACTGGATTAAGGACATTTCTAGTATACACATCCCTTCCCCCTCCAAAAGATGCGAACAAATTAATTAACCTAAAAGTCTTTAACCGTGTTTATTCCTCTCTTCATCAACAAAAAACCCTGCGATATGGAGACATGTAATCATTATTTGCCAGAGTTATGAGAGGGGAATCATATAATTCAGCCACCTGATATAATCTGTTCCCCCTTTGATGATCTTTATGAATTATATTTTCTATTTAAATGTTTATCTAACAATTAAAAATATTCCAAAACAAGACCAAACCAAATGTCTGGAGCAATGCTACTCCAGACATTATGAGTTGAGAATTGAAAATAAAATTTCATAAAGATGATCAAGCCAACAGTCATATTTATTTTAACTATTTTGGATTTCAAAATATACAATAATAAATGTGTGAAACTTAATAAAAAAAAAAAAACAGTTTCAAAATTCACAGGATTTGTTTATTGTTTCCCATGTTATAGGGGAATGGATTATATCAGCTGGCTAAAATACATGGTTTCCCCCCTCATAACTTTGGTAAATAATGATCAAACGTCACCAAATCCACAGATATTGTTGTTGATGAAGAGAGGAATAAACACAGTAATTTCTTCCCATGTCATGGAGGGGGAATTGTTATGTGTGATAGCATGTAGTATACTTGAAATTTCTTTAATCCAGTAATCTGTCATATTTTATATTAGAACAGGATTTACCAGAAAGTCTACTCTCTATCTTCACCCTCAGGGCTAAGGGCCCCTGATCTCCTAGAATCCTAGATCCTCCCCTGCTCCTGTCCATCATCAGGTGTTACCTCTTGCTCTGCCCGCTCCACGCGGCGCATGGCCTCGCGCTCCTCTTCTGCTGCCTGGGCTTCATCCCTTCGAACCCGCGCGACGTTGTCCTTGTTGCGGACATGCCAGCTCTTCTTTGGGAGGATGTTCATCTTTGTCTTGGCGACCGATAAATGTTAGCACCTGGCTAGTTGACAAAGATAGCGAAAGTTAACGCAAGAAAATCACACTGCTTATTAATGAACTGAAGTGGAAGCTATAGGTAAAAATATAAAAACGTGGAACGTCTCAAAAACATCTCAGGAATAATATTAAAGCGGAATTTATTTTTATTTACGTCTTGAATTTAAGGTACCCTTAGCCAGTTGTTGCCATCTCTTTTTATTAAACTGTATCAAAAAAAAACAGACGCCATCTCGTTCTAAGATCTTCAACATACAGATTAAAATAGACAAAAACTACTGCTACATACTTACTTTCAAAGTAGCTAAAGAATCGAGCTTGTTCAATGGTCATAGGGATCCACAGGAACTAGTAATATCAAACCGGAAGTAAACAATGACCACACAGTGAACCAATTACAAAACAGTGACACCAGATGGCGCTGTAACCACACACACATTTTGTTATTACATAAACACATGACTGCATAAAAGCATACTGGGAAAAACTGCTGGAAAAAATACAATTATACCTTTAAAAATAATAAAAATTGAATAAAAAAAGACTAAATAAATGTTGTTAAAAAAAATCTAACCAGACAATTCTAGTTTAATGAATTCAATTATGACTGTAGTTTATGATCAATATTTGTAAAATTTCAAACATTTTAGTCATATCTAGTTTTTTTTGTATTTCTGTGTAGATTTACCATTTTCCTATCACATTTTATTTTTTGGGTTTTCTGTATGTCTATTTTAGTCGTCTTGAAATAAAATAAATAATTGAGAAAATTGCCTTGTTTTATTTCAAAATGTAGCATCAGCAGCACAGGTCATACAAAAAAAAAAAAAACAACAACACACGAAACCATAGAGGAGAGGTAAAAATATAGCCTAAGGTTTAAGAAAAGCCTTAATATACATTAGAAATGATAGTATGAAAATAAACATGAAATACAATCCATTTATATGACAGACAGACAGAGATAGAATATTTGAATATACATTTTGAGCCATTGCTATTTTCACATTGTATAGACCCATGTCATTATGTGACTGTGTACAGTATTTTATATTATTTTTTTCAGTTGTTTTTAATGTTAAATCATACAAAATAATTTTGAATTTCAAATTGTATTAAAAACAAATTAAATAATTGTGTATTCAGTAATTCATAATTAATAAATTACATATAATAAAAATAGGCTTTTTTTCTTATCTTCAACAGAAAGCACACCTTTATTCATATCTTTTAAGAATTGTACAATCCAAAACAATAATCTCATTCACTCTATATATTATCATTAGTTGCATTTTCAAATTCTTATATGTTTCAAATATATAACAAAGCAAAAATAAAAGGGTGTACAGCTTGAGTTTAGTCCTGGTTTTCTTCACTTTGGTGTTGTTTGATGGCCAAAATCTGCTTTACCAAAAACTGCTTGTCCCGTCCTGCCTGTGAACCAGTGAAACCAGAGATACTACACTGATTAAACTGGATCCCTGAGAATAGTTTTTTAAATGTTAAGGATAACATATGGGTTGCATTAAGCATGAGAAACTATTAAACATTTGGTTGTAAATAAAAAAAAAAGATAAACATACCAATTTAAGTTGTGCTTTGAGCATTACAACAGATCTGCCATGGATAGAGGCTAAAGCGATGACGTAGCACATAACCACACTGCAGGAGAGGAAACAGACACAGTGTGAAAGGGACCTTATAAAATTCTGTAGCATGCAGGAGGCTGAATACAGGTGAATTTCAATAAGACAGAATGACATAAAAAACTGTGCACATTGGGAATTTAGTTCAAAATGTTAAACTATATATTATATGTCTATGTTACATAAGTTTATTACACACCTTTTTGTAATTGTTATAATTATGGCTTACAGCTAATAAAGGCCCCAAGTCAAGAAAAGTAGCATATAAAATAAAAGCAATGAAAATATGATTTGTATTACAAAAAAGTAAGCCTACTAAAAAAATTTTACATCAACTTTACATTTCATACACTCTGTACTTTGTCTATCCTTTAATTTAGGAAGTGGTCCAACAGAAATGGGGTGAAAAGAGAAGCAGAAGACATTCAGTAAAGGTCTAAGGATTTAGATTTGAACACAGAATAGGTGAAAAATAAAATGCTCCCCACCTTACCCCCTATTATAAAGCATCTCCATACAGAAGAGGAGGCGTTAAAATGCTCTAAAATATCTAGTTAGAAGACTGCATTAACTGTGGATTTCACAACAAGCCAAGTTAGACTTACCATGATAAGGCAGAAAGAGGTACTGAAAAGGCTTGGGAGCCAATAAAGAAAATAAACTCTTTTGTTACATCAGGAAGATAGTAGGTAGAGTTTGGAACAATCTGCCACATGTTGTCAAAAGAACGGAAAGGCCCACAAGCCTGTGATGGATGCATCCTATTGTAACAGCAGAAACAAACATCCTTAATAGGGAAACAATAAAATACAAACACTAAAAGAGAAACTGATGGCCATATGATTGATTGCCAGATTAATTAACCTGTAAATGTTTAGTTTTTGACTTTGAAAAACAACTTTGAAGGTAATGAATTAGCACTCACACAGCAACACTATAAATCATGACAACCAAGGCTATGATCCAGCCAAAGAGAAGGACTGCCAGGAAAAAGAAGGAAGAGGAGGTGGACCGAAATGTCCTTAATGCTGGACGACAGTTGTAGAAAAGTGTGATCTGTGGCGAGAAGTGAGAGGGGTTAGGGAGCAAACAATAAAGCTCTGTGTTAGATGCTGACTGTGGTAAAGCTGTAGATTCACCTTCTTGCAGTAGAAGAGGATAACGAACTTGGCTGTGTTCAAGAGTGGCAGCAGAGGGCAAAAAAGAGCTCCTGTCCAGACCACAGTCTGGCCATAAACAAGCCCGAGAACATTAGAAGGAACTACAAACTCCTGCCGGCCAACCCACTGAGACAACTTACAGGAAGTGTTGTCCACCACCATCCTAAAAAAACAAAACAAAAAAAAACACACCATTTATAAACACCATGTCATGGAAATATCCGACTTATTCACCATCAATTTACACAACCACAATTCGTTTACTGGAACCTGAGTGTTTATGTAAGGATTCATACCTGCGTGGAAATTCAACCAGCACGAGTAGAGCGATGTTAACGAGGAGGTCGAACAGTGTCAGCTTGTACATTTCCTGTCCCACACGTGTTTCCCAGCACTATGTCAAAACAAAAAGGTGGAAACAGTTCAAAAACTCATGGAGGACAGGTGAGGAGGCTCTGAGACGTTTAGAAACCTATACCAGAAGGACTTATAAAACACTAGAGGAGTAAAGATCTTTCCAGCTCCCTTCACTATCTTCTGCTGGGTCCTCCTGTACATTTGACACCTGATGTTGACATACACTTCATAAATTGGCACATAAACTTTTTGTAATTGTCAATATGAAATTTAATATGAGTAAACTTCTGTCACATCTGATGAAGCTAAAATGACCAGTGATACATTTGGAGCAACAATCAGGAAGCTGCAAGGCTGAGAAGACCATACTAACTGTTAGGTATGACGAGGGTGGCATAATGTTGTGTGGGTGTTGTGCTGCAGGAGATACTGGGGCACTTCACATAATAGATAGGGAAAATAACATTATGTGGAAGAACTCAAAGAACATCTTGGGACACAAGCTAACAAGTTAAGTCTTGAGCACAAGTGGGTCCTCTGAATGGACAAGACCCTAATCAGAGGAACCAAGTCAATGATTGGAGGCACTAACAAAGCCCTAATCTCAGGCAGACAGACAGTTTTTGGTCCAAGCTAAAAATAAAATAGAAAAGTTGTTCAAATAGTTAGGACCTTTGCATCATCTCATTGGGTTCCTCCTGATTTTTATTCTGTCCTCCATTACACAGTAGATAATAAGTGGCAGTCTGACTCTGCCGCTGTTTTATATAATGCTCACATTAATGTGCTCTCACTCATATCAAGTTCTGTTAAATACCTATTTAAAAAGTCTGTGCAATGCTGCAAATATTAGGATGGATATGGTCTGTATGTACTGTATGTGAAGGTTTATGAGGTGAAATGGTAGCTTCATAAAGATAACTTTCTTATTATGAATATTTCGTTTTTTTGTGAATTAACGGAGCTTATCTTCATCAAAAGGACATGCTATAATGTCTTTAACCAACCTAGTGAATATTTTTGTTTTTATGGTTTACACAAAACAATGACAGAACCCTCCTGACTAAATCAGGAAATAAAACAAGGCGATTGGCTTTAAGGAGGGTGGAGACAGAGGACACGGAGTTTATTGAGGAAAACCTACTCCTGACCAGGTTAGCTCTGGGGAGAATGTTACTACAATAGCAGAAACAAAGTTTGACTAAACTCTATTGTAAAACGGAAAACATCCCCAGACACATCTGAAAACCAAAACAAAAAAGGCCAAAAGATGGGTAAATGAGGGCAACAGATATCTTATGTGCTTAACATTAAAATATTTTTGTTTTGGTTCCATGTCTGAAGTACTGTTCAAACCACACATTTGCAGTTATGCAAAGAAACTGAACAATTACCGGGTACTCTTGGTAGTTGTAATGACACTCATTACATTCGTCATCATTTTGATTTCCTTTACAGGTGATCTGATCCCAAAGGGTGAAGAGAAGGATGCATAGACTGGCAAGACGCAAAATCACTGCTCTGGAAAAAGAAAGCAGATGTGGCTCTGGTTATAATAAAGATTTATAATTGCAAGTGAAGCAGAGATATTTCCATTCTATGCTTACCTATTATTGAACCATTGTTCCGAAGCATGCCCATATAAGCTTATTGTTGGTCAAACTTTATAACTTAAATGTGATTATTAAATGCACGGTTAAATTGATGCAAAAATAGAGAGTATCTTATGGTTCAAACTTGTCAACACTAAGCAGTAAAGCTGTATGATTTGGCCTAATTGGTTAAAACAACGGTTGAAAGAGATCAGTAAATGTTTGCCCGTGTAGAGTGTATGTAAAACTCTCTGTCTTTAAATGTATGGGTGAATCCTATGGAGAAATGTTTAAACTAAGGTTTTAATCTATGGTTTTGGAAGACTGTAAATAAAATTTGTAAATGTAAGTCAATAAGTGATTAAGTAATTTGTATTTGTTCTTTGTCAACTTATACATAATTGTGAGATCAGATGTTTCACCCTCGAGAGTGCAAGTTTGTCGAATTTTAAATCTTTGCTGAAAAGTTATTTAAAAGTTTAACATGGGATCAAAATTTCATTGCATTAATACTACCAACTGGTAAGGATTGTAACAGGTTCATCAAGGGTTGTAGAGTTGAACTCATAAATGAGTATCTTGTATTTGTAAATGTAAAAGTCGGACTCTTATGGATGAAACATCTGAGTTCAATGATGATTATTAAAAGCATCTTAAATTATTCTTTATTATTCTTGTTTACATTTACAAATTCAGACATTTATGTATATGTTTTTATTCACTGTTATCACATTCCAGAGGCATATTTTTAATAAAGAAGAAGTATGTTATGTTTAGTATGACAGGGTTTGTCAGGTTTAACTTTTATAAATAGGTTTGACCTTTTTCTATTTTCTTGGTCTCTGTTGTATATTACCTGTTAAAAGGGGGATGTCAGGGTTTGTTTGTTTTTCCCAAATATACTGATTGTATTTAGTTGAGCTTAATAAATAGAGGTGTACTTTGAATGAAACTTTAAAATTTTAAAAAGTAAACAAATTTGTTATAAATCAGATAAAAGATAAATACTTTTTGCCGTATCTTGTATGCATAAATGTTAATCTAAACAATAAAGTAAAAGGTATCTATCTCAATCAACTACTGTTCAGGTGGGTCAAGTTTCTACCTCACAGTTAAAGATGTTTTTCAAATTTGGTGTATCTGTTTATTTGCTGTACTGCAAAACAACTTTTTTAGAAATCTGTTACCTTCAGATATAACAAAGCTGCTAGTTTTTTTTTTTCTTTCAAAATTTAAAGATATGAAATAAGACATACATTACTCAATACTACAAACCTTAACAGTGCTACTATCACTGTGGAGCTTGGAGAATATTTTTCAAGTAGAGCTAATTGGTCGCACAGCAGAGGCACCAAGAAGTTCCCTGCGGTGATGACAATCGATGGCAGATACTCATAAATCAATCCAAGGATCCCTTCCTTGTCACTGTTATCCTGTTGGACAGGAATTAGAGACAAATGATAATCAAGCACTCAATCAGGGGCATAATGTGAGCCTTTAATAACGCACCTGGCTGAACTTTGTTGCCTCAAAAATGGAATAGCAGGCTGCTGCTACAAGCCCTAGAGCAACAAAAAACGACAAAACACGCAGAGAGTATAAGGTAACTTTTTTGCACATAGTGAGGGAAGCTGCATGCTTCTTTAGGCGCTCTTCCTCCAGATCCACCTGACAGACACAGAAAGGACAGGTTAATTAGATCATGGCTGCTCAAAGCATGCTCAGTGAAATAATGCTTGCTCTAAAGAAAGTAAGAGAAAAAAAAGTCAAAATCTCCAGCTCTCTCCTGACCTGCAGCCGGTAGTAGATGTTCCTCTGTTTTAGTTTGGTGGCTTTTCCTCCCAGGCAGCCGAAGTCCCACCCAGTGAAGACGATCAAGCTGTAGTTGCTTACATCGCTGCCTCCAGTTGTCACTGCAACTCGAGTTGCTTTGCCCATTCTGCTTATGAGCAAATATTCACCTTAACAACTGATGTAATGGCATATTTATCTTTTAGTAGTAAAATTAGTAAGGTTTTGTAATAGTACTGACCGTATTATGATGCAAATGAGACAAAAGGCGAAGTAGAAGACAGCAGTTGACAGATAGGCAACAGGGATGTTGTAGGAAAAGCTACTGTCCTCCACCACTGTGTTGTCATAGTATCCATAAAACATATATGAATACTCAATGAAACCCTGAATATTAATGAGAGGGGAGGGCAGAGCAGGTAAAGAAGATTTATACGTACAATGAAATGTGGCTTAACATTCTGTTCTGCATCATCACAACTTCCTTTATGATGGCGAAAAGGAACCCAAACTATCACTTAAACAGAAGCAAAAATCATTGTATTTGGTCATAAATTCAAAATGCCAAGAGTATTTTTTAGTACAACTGATATAGAGGGAAACCAACAAAGATATAAACAAATCTTCATTTGGTTTTGACTACAAAAAAAAACGTTTCACTAGCGCTGTAGCGAGTTGCTTACATTATGTCATTGCTCCAAAAAGCTGAGAATGAAACACAAAACTATTTCTGATTTATTCACTGTTTTATTTACATACAAAAAAAGGTTATAACACCTCATTAGATATTCAGTTATTTACCGCAACGCTTATCAGCGTCTCTTTCTTTTTTTTCATCTATGAAAAAAAAAAGAGATTTTATTGCAGGTTGGCTGAATAATAATGTTGAGACACTTCTTGTAGTCATTTACCACAGTCTCTGGCTTTGGTCTGGAAAAACTTTGCTCCACTTCTCATTTTTTAACTGTAGGATGTTTTAGAGGTTTCTTGTATGTTTCGCCTGTTTCAGGTCCCCCCCACAGCTTCATTAGGCCCAGAATATTTCATTCTCTAATTCTCAGTCTGTCGTTGTCTTGGGGCTGATGGTTGGTGGTTTCATTTACTCCTGTTCACCTGTCTAATTGGCACGGAGGTTCATTAACTCTTTTTTTCACACCTGATTCCCTCTGCTATTTATGCTGTTTGTCTGCCCACCATCGGCGCCAGATTATTCGAGCTGTTTTGTGAGAGTAACTCTAACATTCATGTAAGTTTTCTGTGATTCTGATTCTGACCTGTTTTCTGCCTTTGCAAATTCAAGTGTTTTGCCTTGACCTTGTCTGCTCCGTCAGTTTTTTTTTTTTGGACTGATTTACTGGATTCTGCTGGTTTACCGAACTTGGACTGAGTTACTGACCTTGGCTTGGATTCTGCTTCAGTACCTTTTTGGCTCTCTGATCTTCTGGTCAGTCAACATGGTTCGGATTCGACTTCAGCTCTGGATATTCCTTCACGGACACTGTTGCCTCCTCGGCATCAGCTGGCTTTAGCCCGTCATTACCCTGAGGTCTGGAAGCAGCTACAGCCGCAAGCGGTGGACAATCTCCCTCCTGGATTCCTCCCCTTCCTCTGGGATCGGACTAAACTCTTAACCAGGTCAGTGACTTTTTACTCCAAGTCGTGAACAGCCAGAAATTCTAGTCACTGACCTGAGTTTCCTATCTCTGCAGAGAATCCAGTTATCCGCCCCGCTGAGGACCAGACGCTCGTTGTATTTTGTGTAATATTGCTTGTTTGTTAAATGATCTGTCTGCTTTCAATATTAGGTCCAAGGTCATCACACAGTCAGTCTTTAGCATATTTCTAAAATCAGGGTGTTGCAGTTGCCTAGTCAAAGTCTGGATTTAAATCAAGTTGAGATGCTGTAGTGTGATCCGATTCAGGAAAATCAGGAAAACCAGATGTGGGCTTATCAAAACCATCCTTTAAAAGAGGAGTGGGCAAAACAAAGGTTAATACTTTGAACTTTTGTTTTGGGAAACACTTTAATTAATTATTTAAAAAATTGGTTTTGCATTTGCTAGGTGTCTAGTATTAAAATTTGTTTAGAGACAAATAAAAAAAAACAAGGACAGAAAAAATCTTTCCTTTTTTAAAGTGTTTTATTTAGAGATGATGCATTTTAGGTTAACTGAAAATGGTACGCCATTATCATTTGTGTTTTTTGATATAACGTAGTTCCGTACGTATGTTACTATAGCTGGGGCATATAGACAAAAAGAATATAAAAAGTGTAAATGTCTTTCCTCTCCTTTTTTAACATGTAGCTTGAGTAAATAAATAAATAAATACCTGAAATGAAAAAATCTGTTTTGGGCTAAAACTTTTAAATAGTACTGTAGTTTTGAAACTCCACAGCAGTATTAGCTGGCATTGTCTGAAAATATTCTATATGATAACCGCTAATCCAAAATGCTGTTAATGACCAACTCATCATTACCAGATCAGTTATGTTTGCATGGTTTTGGTTGAGTTTCTTACCGTTCCTGAGAGTAAATGAAGAAAGTACTCGTAGAAGACCACCAGGCCTTGGGGATTAGGCTCATAAATTGTACAATTTCCACTACCTGAATAACACAGAAGTATATCTCTGAATACAACATTATCAGTAACTGTGATACTGTATATTTAATTGGTCTTCTCTGATTAAAAAGGCTACGCTGATTCAAGAACAGATAAAATTAGGAGGAGATGTTAAAGGAAATTAAAAAGGACATTAGGTTATTAACCAGGTTTACTAGATATATATTTGGCAAAGGTATCAAAAGCATTTATGTATATTACTCAAGTAGAAGTATAAAGGTAACTGATTAAAACCACTTTTGTTGAATTTAAGAGCATCAACTTTTTATTCAACTAAGTGTTAAAGTACCACTTTTTAAAACAACTTAAAGTATAAAAGTAAAAGTAATGCAGGAAAAAAGGTAAAGGACAGATGCTTTACTACACTACCAAATTAAAGGAAAAATGTTCTGCAATTCTGGACGATAACTTCCTTATACTTAATTTTCTTCGTTTTATCAACAGTGACAAATTTAACTTTGCATCATCTTGAAAAACTATTTCTTTTGGTATGTGGCAAACAACAAGTTAGTGTGGCACAGAGCCCAACCAAAAACCATTAATTGTCTGGATAAAAGCCTTTACTTTTATGTTTTTTATTTTTTAAAGCAGTTGACCATAACGAAAATTAGCTTAAATGGAACAAAACTAAAGAGTGTATTTTTAGAATGTAAGAAGTAGAATGTAGAAAAAAAGTAGAAAGCAAATAATATAGTAAATAAATTTAATTTTATTGATCTCACAATGGAGAACGTAACTCTCTGCATTTAACCCATCCCCTTTGGGGAGCAGTGGGCTGCCACTGTGTAGTGCCCAGGGAATAATCAGGGGGTAAGGGTCATTATCAGAGACTGGGAGTGAGTTTTGAACTCACAACCTCAGGATTCCAAGGACATATGCCTTAATCTACTGGTTAGGGCATAGGGCACATTTTTACCAATATTAAAAAAAATGTAAGTAGAAGTAAAAAAAAGTCTCTAAAAAAGAATTTACTTCTGTAAGTATAGATAGCCAAAATGTCTACTTAGGTAAGGTAACCAAGTATTTGCACTTTGTTACTTGACACCTCTGATATTTGGTAAATTATCACTCTACCCTTGTCTTCTGCCTGTCTTTGTTTTATTAAAATAAGCTTATCAAGATGAAAAAAACGGAAATACGATTAGAAGTGGTTAGAGTAGGCAAATATTGTACCCAAGTAAGAGTCAGCTAACTCTGCTTCATCATTTTTCAAGTTAAAAAGTTACCATCCAGGAAATTAGTACAAGTAAAAAGTTTGTGCATTAAGGCAACTCCTAAAAGTTTTTTTTTTGGTCAAAAAGTTTCTCAAGAAACATCTATTTGCTACCCACCTCTGAATAACACTAATATTTAAAAAGATAATGTGAAGATGAAACCTGTGTGTAAGAAATAAAGGGAAATAAAAGGTAACATCACCTGTTCTGCTTTCCAGTTTGGGCGGCTCTCCCAATGAGTTGAACACAATGCTGGGGATGAGCACGAATCCACCAATCAGCAGGAAGGAGACGAAATTAAGAATCACCAAGAATTTAAGAAAGAGGAAGTAGGACTGGACACCACCTCCAAAGTTCCCTAAAGGGTAAAAGTTTAACATCAGCCTATGCTTTTTCAATTAAGAGCCATTTGCAAATGTAAACTATATGCTTACCTCCAATCTTCTGCAAGGATTTACCCCAAAGTGAGAAAAAGTAAAGAAACTCTCTGCCGCTGCTTCTCAATTTACGCACATACATGGCCCTTTTCTGTTTCCAGGATCCCCCGTTTAGCTGAGCAGGGGTCTGCTTTTGTTGTGCTAGCCTGTAAGTGATAGAAAACTACCGTTTTACTTCCATAGAAAATCGACAACACATCAGTTTCATTTTTTAACTATTTCAAATCTTTGCAATAGAGAATTTGTAGTGTTTGTTTGTTTGTCTGTCCTTCTGTGTGCAGGATAACTTGAAAGGCTATGAACGGATTTTAATGAAATTTTTACCAAAGGTGTAGCTCAGTCCAAGGAACAATCCATTTCATTTGGTTGATGATCCACATAATTATCTGGATGCAGGATTTTTAAAAGATTTTTTTTTAAGGATTCTTTAACATTATTTGGCGGATCCCCCTAAGCAGTTCCCCCCTAAACCAGAGAGTGGCAGCAGTGAGTATTGACAGCCTCAGCATTGGACTGAGTAGTAGACTGAAGTATTATAAGAAAGACAAAAACACAGGAAAGGTGAGCCATGCCTCACTCAAAGTTACAATCTGCTGATAAAAGGAGACAGCAGGGTGCAGAGTGAATGAAGAAGGTGAGATCAGAACAAACACCAGAGGCTGCAGACACACTGTGACTTATTTCTCACCCTCTGCACCAGGCTGTAGAGGAGCTGAGCAGCTCCTTTTGTGAAAGACTTTTACACCCTGTTTGTAAAAAGGAGCGCTACTGCAGGTCATTCATCCGTCTGCTGCAACCAGACTATAAAATCCCACACTACAATGGCAATAACTTGTGCAATGTATAATGGGCAATTTCTATTTAATACCCTGTGCAATAGCCTGTTTCTTAATATTTGATACCCAGTGCAATACCTATACAGTATAGATAATACCCATCTACATAAATACCCTGTGTATTACCCCTGCCTTATGGGAAAAAAAAAAAAAAAAAAAAAAGACTTCAGCTGTCACATTTCTCTACTGTGAGATCGATAAAGTCTATCAATCAGTCAATCAATCAATCAATCAATGATTTATAAACTTAAGATGGATTTTAAGGAAATTGTCACCAAAGGAACAATACATTCAAATTAGGTAATGATCCAGATCATGTGCAAGTTTTAGCTATAGGTGTAAATCACAATATGGGACAAAGTATGCTGGCTTGGCCGAGGTCTGCCCTCTCAAAGTGCATTTCTAATTCTGAATATATTCTATCTGCTCAAATATCACTACGCACAAATATAGCAAATAAAACTCAACGTACCACCTAATCTTAGCCACTTTCTCTCTCTTTAAGACATAGCATTTTAAGGGACATAATACTCCTAACAGGCTTGAAGTAACATGTGTCATTACCATTCACAATGTAATAAATATCTGGTTGTACTTGTACGATTTTTGTTTGTTTGTTTAAGTAAAAAAATACTAATAATTTGATAGACCAACGATTCTTTCCCTGAGTGGATAATTTGTCTCCATTTGTTGCAGCTCATCACGTTAAGGTGCAGTGTTTTAACAAAGAGCAGTTTTTCCCCTCTTGTAGGCCTTCTTAGAATAACTCAAGTATTTAAAACCTTTGAGCTTTTTCCACATTTTATTTCAGTTCAACCAAAGCCTGCTGTATATTTTACCAGAATTTTAATTGAGATATAAATACTTAGTTAGTTTTTAGTTGTAAAGTGGGTAGGAAACTCTTTCTAAACCTAGATTATTGCACAACTGCTAACTTCCCCAGACATAGTATCTGAAGTAACTGGTATGGCACTGAGAGCATTAATCAGAGAAACAGCCAAAGGACCCATGGTAGCACTGGAAGAGCTACAGAGATTCATAACTCGGCTGAAGGAATCTACCTTGGCAGCACTCTCTACAAATCTGGCCATTATCGAAGGGCTGAAAATAGAGAGTCATGTAAAGGGACACAGTGAAATATGTGGAAAAAGGTGCTTATTAGATGAGTCCATAAATTTAAGGTGTTAGGCCTGCATGCAAAAAGCTTGGCTGGGAGAATAACTAACACACCACAACGCTCTTAACTCATGGTGAAACATGATGGTTGTTGTATCATGCTGTGGGAATTAATGTCTTCAGCCAGGAGTCAGCAAAGCAGATTGGAAGATGGATGAAGATGTATAAAAGGCAATTAATCTAAACCATTTAGAGACTACAAAGAGTTCAGGGTGGAGGCTGCATTTTCAGTAGGACAACTCCAAATATACAAAGTGTTGTGTGTTAGAAAGGCCTCGTCAAAGATTGAAACCCAGTTAACAATATGTAGCAAGTATCAAAAACTCATACTACACCACTTTCTATCAAGTCTGAGCCTCATCGAATTTACACTGGGTCAGTAAAATGTTTGTAGTGCTTAGGGTCACATGAAAAGACTCACAGCTTTAATTGTAGAGACAGGTGGCTTAATCATCATGACTGCATAAATAAACCAGTTTTGGTTTATTTTTTCCTCCAACTCACAATTGTGTTCAACTCTTTGTTTGTAGATTTAAAACACCAAAATATAGGACAGTTCAAGTGCCATAATTACATTTTCTAGACCACAATAAGACACACAGTATGATCTGACCCATTTGTGGTTCTTATAAGGCACCTGTAGGCATGTATACCAATCCACAAAAAGTTTTCATACCTTATAGCTTTTTTAATAGCCATGGAAAAAACGGTGCTCCTGAGCTCAAGGGCTGCCTCAGAACCATCGGTTTGATCCTCATGGTGGTTCTGACTGGACATTCGAGAGGAAAGCCGACGCATTCTGAGTGACGCCTGGTCAGTAAAGTAACCATTTCCTCCGAGAGCTTGGATACATTCAAACAAGGGTTTACATATATAAAACTGTATAAATCAGACTTTCACTCATTTTTTTTTTATAAACAATTTGAGGTTCAAAATAAACATTGGTATTTTGTCTCTTTTCCTTACCTGAGGCTTGTCTTTGCCACTGATTGGCCATTCTTCTAATTCCACTCGGTAGCAACTTCAGTGGAAAACAAATAACTGGAGCAGCTCTCTACAGGGAAAGGTTAGCGATGAAACACTTCCCTGTTTTCCCCCTGGTGTGGACTTTACTCCTCATTAAAATGACCACACAGGGACTTCCTTGTATGTCTCAGCCATTATACCAGGATGATGATCAAACAACCAAAAAACCAACCAGGAGATACTGATAGGTAACAGTAAAAAACTAGGTCACAAGGATTATATGTCAGAGTTTGACTAGAAAATATGTTTTTGCAAAGCATTACTATGGTCAGTAAGGAGAAGTCATAAAATGATATGTTCCAAAAAAAAAAAAAGGTAATAGAAATGCATTAAAGTATGAGTAGTTATTAGCTGAACTCTACTATAGAAACAAGGCCAGAGAGAAAAGGCAGAATTTATATTTAATGCTGTTTCCAAGCCAGAGGAGCTGGTTTAACAAAAACACAGAGGAGGAAAAATACATGACCAGGAAAAAAACTTTTTACAGCCACAGTGTAACATTGATACTTTGAAAACACAAACTGTTACTGTCAAACAAAAATTATTTGAAAAATAATTTTTGATTCAAATCCTACTTGTAAACAGAGGATGATGAATATGACGTTTCTGAAGAGGAAACCTTTAACAACCTGCAGTCATCATCATATAGGAACTGATGTTTGATCAGACAGCTTAGGTCATATGTTAGCAACATCCATATTAATAATGTTAAATATGGAGAAAACAGCAAACATTGGCTTATTTTTTAAATCGCAGTCATTTGTTGTTTTTTTATTTAACTTCTCCCATTGGAAATTATAAATCACTTGGCAGTGTAACATACATTTATCTAAAAAAACTTTTAAATGTTTGGTCCCAACCCTGAATGCAGTGCAGATATTTAGGCAGTAAATGAACTTTAGTTTAGTTTTATAATGTGCGCTATGACAGGTCACAACACTGTTGCAGAGGTGACAGCAAATATGTTAGTGATTTGATCCAAAATCCTACCAGCAAAGAGAAGTAAAATAAACCCCTCTATACAAACTATTTGAATTCACAGCATTGCAGAGGTTAATGAGCAGAAAATGATATTCAACACTTGCTTAATGCAAAAAGATAGAGGTACAACTTAACAGGAATACAGTCCTAATGTGAGGGGAGACGTTTTCTTAAGTGCTACTTCTAACAAAAAATATGTCCATTCTTAAAGAGCATGTGTCTTAAAAATATTAAAAGGATTTAAATTATTTTTAATGTCGTTTTTAACAACCTGCCTCTACATTTTGATTTGACATATTCCTAAAGCCACGTCTGAACTTTTGGTCATCATGTTCAACTCTATTTGTGTAAAATAAGATCCTCCAACCGTACATACATTCAACAACATAAAAAGCAACATTCACTTTTCCAGTTTCTCTCCAGAGATTCCCTGAATTTTGTGGGAATCAAACAAAAACAACTTTAGTAGTTTTTTTTTTTTTTTTTTTTACAGGATTTCACAAATGACACTCATAACTGCTTTTTTAAATAAAATACACTTTTCTAAGAAGAAATCATCTTGGATCATGTTTAGTGGCAGAATCAGAACTCAAAGGATCACGCACTCTGATCTCCAAAAGGCTAAAACCAGTCCTTTTTTGTCCTCAATTCACTCTGTTTTCTGTCCATTTTTCTCCTTCACATCTTCAGTCTTCCCCCCCTCACTTGTCTGCTCCTTCTCCCCCCTCCTTCCCTCTCTCCTCCCCCCCTTTAAGACCTTGCCCACTATTATGCAGCCAACGGCAATGACATGCATGGTGAAGTAGATGGACGTCCAGTAGTTGATGGTGTCGGACGCCTTCAGCAGAACGAACCCCATGCACATGTAGTCGTAGGCCCTCATCTTCAGGAACCAGTGGATCCAATCGAAGATGTTTTGCCCACTGGGACCCAGCTTGGCTCTGACAGCTGACTCCATGGCAGACTCTGCTGCGATGCACAGCGGGATGGTTAGGAAAGAGAGGTAGTAACCTGCATGCAATCCATGCCAGTAGGCACTGATGAGCATGGTCCATCCAGCCCTGAGGAAGACACAAAAATAGACTCATTTTTTATCTAATTATTACAACAATTGAATGCTTCAATTCTGGAAAAAGATTTTCTTCTCAAAATTTCTCTAATTATTCAAGACGTTTTTTTTGTTAATTTGAAACAGGTAGTGTGTTATTGTGTCAAACTAGGGGGTCCTACCTGAGAGCGTAGGACTTAAAGGGGGCGTTTGGGTAGATATAGTGATGAAGCCACCACTGAACAGTCATGTTCCAGTAGCGCATGCCATGTCGGACCTTCACACAAAAGTCAGTGTTGTAACAATCAATGTTCTGGATGGTTCTGAAGTCATATCTCTCCTCTATGGTTGGATCAGGACTGTTCATGAAGAGAAAGGATAAAACATCTTTAAAACAATGCAGAAAATATACAGCGCTTAAAGCTTCCATAGATAAAGTTGTGTATAATTGTAAATTAAAAAGGAAAAGAATACATGTGGCTTTATTTGTTTGCAAATAAAAATCAGAAAAATGTGGTTTGGTTTCTTTTCAGCTTCCTTCCTTCAAACAGCTTTGTGGAACAACTTGTAGCTGCTAATACATGGACAATATTTGTCCGTGTTAGAAAGATGGCAAAATTTACTCAGACAGGATGAAGGGCAACATTGATCTTCAAGTCTAGTCACAGAATCATAAATAATGTTTGAAGCCTGAGGAATATTATTTTTTGTCCAATATTACCTGATCACTAGACATGGAAAGGTGTAACATCCAGCATGGTTTCCTACAGATGATGAATTTTAATAACCTGGCAAGCCAGATTGATAGTGTGTAGCAAACAGGTTTAGTCTGTTGCTATCAAATCCGCTGTGGTTATGGAGGAAAAGCAGAATTTTAAAAGCTGATTAGACAAAGCGACAACCAGTGCCAGCCTACCAGAGTTTGGTTTTAGTTTGGTTTCGCCTTAAACTTGAATGTAGCAACCTGATTGGACGTCCTATTTTTGGCCGGTTTTATAACGGCTGAGGCGAGAGTGGGACGAGATGGTTTCTACTGTGTCTGTCCAATAGACAAATACCATAAAAATTCATCATGCAGACAAGTCTGCATGTGCCAACCCACCTTAGACCTCGAAGGCCAATCAGGTTGATGTACATATCTCTCTCAGAAGGAGAGAAAAGCCTAAATTTAAACTGTAAACTTTAAAAAAAAAACCTTTAAAAATAGGTCAGCCCTAACACCAACCTTCCTTAGGTTGGCCAGGAGAGGCTGGGAGGCTGAATCCTTTCTTTTGTCAACATTCCCCAAAAAATACCATGTGGTTCTGGATTGAATTTCAGTGGAGTTAAAGAACATTTTATCTGATGTATTTCTTTTATTGATATAAATGGATCTTGATTTATAAACAGGCCCTACCTAACCCTGTTTTAAAGGTCTCCATTAATAACCTCATCACTGTTTCTTGGTATTCATGGTGCTGTGAAGAACTGAAACTATATTTATAAAGATGAAATGACACAGCTGCAGATTTAATCATGATATATCGTAAACAACAAAGTGACATGAGTAATATGCATGCACTCTTTTTAGATTTTTATCAGTAGATAGAATTTAGAACTGTGTAATTTTTTTCCTTCCACTTCACTTGTTTGTCACTGCTTGGTGTTTGTTTCTTATATTAAATCCTTATGAAATAAATAGAAGTTTTTGGATTTGACCAAACAAAGAGTTTGAGAATGTCAGAGTACTAATTTGGCCATTACTGACAGAAACACGAGGTAATGACCTGTAGTCGACAGTGGGTCCTCCTCCAGGTTTGGAAAGGGCCTTTTCTGGATAGCAGCCGAGGCCGGCACTGATGCAGCCTGCCTCAGCGCCGCACCACGCCGCATAGAAACGCATTCTGAACACAAAGAACACTGCCACCATGTAGAACAACCTGGTGATAGAGAGAAAGGAAAGAGGGAAGCTATTAATTTCTCTCTCACAAACAAACGTTATCCAGGCTTCATTACATCCTCCTCTGTTGGTGTGATTTACCTATAAAATACTACTGCTATGCAATCATTATAATTCAAGGACAATAAAAGAAATTAAATCAGGAGCATTTTTAATTTCCATTTGTAATTTGCAAGTTGAATTTCACCAGTTTAGGTTTATTATTACAGTAATATAACAAATCTACAACAGATGTATTGGGAAGTACATCATAGTGAAAAAAACAAATACCTGAAGAAAATGTTCTCATCCAGGAACTCATCTGTGCGTACATAAGAAAGTGGGAAATAGTGGTTGACGGCCAAAAACAGAGCCCCGAAAACAGGGACCATCTTCACTCGATGCAGACAGGGCTCCCAGCCGGGCAAAGCCAGCGGCCTCGGCTGCTTCAGCCAGTCCATGTAAGTTTGGAAACGGAAGAACGGGCCTTTGGGAGGATGGAGCAATGAGACAGAGGAGAAAACACGGCGGTGAGAAGAGAGGGATCAATACGAAGGGCAAGAAGGATAATGAATGTAAAAAAACAGCGGAGAAAAAGGTAGTGGAAAAAAAAGCAGGCAAGAGGGGCGAGGAAATATATAGATATAAAAAAATAATATTAAACAATATGGACTCACAATGTTGGACAAGTGGCAGAAAGTAAGACAAAGAGAGACATTGGTTATAAATCATGCAAAAGAGAATGAACAGTGGCTGCAACATCAGCACACACACAAAACTCAGGATTTTGCTGGTAAACATATAAGCAGACACAAAGAAGTGAATTAAGAGAGGACAATTCTGTTGACTTACCGGTCATTATACCGACATAACAGTAACTATAGGACAGAATGTCATAGAGGGAAGGTTCTTGAGACAGACCACCAATGACTGGAGACTTAGCAAAGGAGCTCACATCTCTCTTTTTCTCAACGTGGAAGCTGTGTACCTCATTGGCAAGACTGACCATCTAAGAGGAAAACAAATATCAAAACGAAACACAAGGGAATGACATGTCAGGAAAAAAGCGGTGTGTTATCATACAGAATCTTCTGGAGCAAATATGTTCAAATGCTTCACTACCTTCAGTGTGAGAAGCAGCTGGACAGCGTTGGCAAAAGGTGTTGGCTTGGGAAGATCAAAATTGGTGACCAGTCGGAAAAACAGGAGGTAGAGAAAAGACCAGCTGAGGCTCAATGCTGGGGCAAGCCTAATGAGAAG
Organism: Cyprinodon variegatus; assembly: GCF_000732505.1. Classification (NCBI taxonomy): domain Eukaryota; kingdom Metazoa; phylum Chordata; class Actinopteri; order Cyprinodontiformes; family Cyprinodontidae; genus Cyprinodon; species Cyprinodon variegatus. The sequence goes on from NW_015150682.1 coordinate 824,779, forward strand.
AGACAAGTGCCATTTTTACAAACCAGGCATAAAATTATGACCACCTGCAGGTAATCTCTTTAGTTTGATAGGATATGCAAGCCGGGATTTAACGTTGTGCCTTCACTCTACAATACAGCATTTAATTTTTTTATTTCTTGTTTTTAACACTGTCACTTATTCTGTTATTTTTATACACTTTTTAAGGTCCACATTTGTTTGCTACCGTAAAACAACAATTTATCCATTGTGAGACAATAAAGGGATTATATATATATATATATATATATACATATATATACAGAAATATATGTAGTGTATATATACTATTTATTCAGCAATGTCTTACAAAGCTCTGATGCCATCACGAAGTCATCCCTTGTGCCATGATGTCAACACTTTGTCGATTCAAACAAAAATATGCCTCACAGTGCTGAGGCATCCTTCTTCTGTTCTGCCTAAACCAGCAGGTTAGCGTAGCAAGTCAACCTCCCCAAGATGGTGCCTGTAATTTCTGTGCCGTGACTGTCAATGCGGGGTCTATTGTTATATCATGTCTATGGTTTTCACACCATGGATGCACACTACATTTCAAGGTGCAGAATGGGACATTTTTAGTCCACCACTCTTTAAATCACTACACATTCGGACACTCCTCTAAAATGGCAGACATTCGGATACAGCCAGTATGATGTAAGGTCAATAAACTTTGGGTTCTCTAATCCCAAGGTTATTTTGACACATACGTCAAATCTAAGTGTTTAAGGCTGTGAAGAGCTTTTATTAGCATGTTAAAAAGGAGCAGGGATGGGCCGCAGAGAAAAACAATGTGTTTGAGATGAAAGCTTTGCTTCTAAAAACCCAGATCTATATTCAATCAAGAATCTGTGGGAAATAATTGGCAAAAAGTCTAATCCATAGAGGCCTTAACTCGCAGGTACTTGAGTTATCTGCTGCTCATATTCGGTGTCTTAAATCACTACATATCAGGCAAGAGCTTTGGTAGGAAATATTAGGCTTACACCTCTTTAGGAAAGTGGTCATAATGTTATTTCTAATCTGCGGTTTTAGGAATACTGAAAAAGACAGCATATTTGTAGTAGAGAAAGTAGAGAAAGTGAACACATATAGTGTAGTTGCAGAGAGGTAAACCACTGTAAGATTATTCTACAACTACAAAAAATTTTTACAATCCTTTATTTTGGTCACTATTCGCTGCTGGCCAGTATTAAACAAAAAGCAAAAATGCCGTCAGATTAAAGTATGTTCTAATCTGTGGCAAAAAAAAAACATTTCCCATACCCAACAGCTGAGACACAATCATTTAAAACTGTTCTTGCACCTTAAAGATGCAAAGATGGTAAAGATCACTCACCGCCAGCTGCTCTTGATGATGATCCATGTTCCTATCACTGTCACCAGGGAGTGCAGTGTATGGATGTGACACAGGGCGATGGTGATGGACAGGCCCAGAAGAAGAGCCGTCACCTGCTTCACAGGCGGACCTGAAGCAAAGGCAAAAAACTGTTTTACTGATAGAAAAAAATAGAACTTTAAATCTAAAGGGCGGCATTAAAAAAAACTGTAAATAAAAGGGCCACACATTACAAAAACAGGAAAAACCCACTGCTGACATTATCTCTGTAAATTCTTTATATCAAAGCTGTACTTTGCATATCTATTCTAGTGACTGACAGACGTGTAGTAGACAAGGAAGAACTGAGGGGATGGAGGAATATAAATAGAGTACTGCTAAACAGACGAGGGTGATAAAGCATAGATGAAGGATTAATGAGACACTTAAAATGTAGGTTTATAAAGTAAGATCATTAGAAAAAAAGATACCAAAAAATGTATCTAAAGTTCATCTAGTTAATTTCTCCATTTAACTTCAGAGATACAAGGTCCTACAACTGCAAATGGTGACAGTTTATCTATTGTGATCATTTCCAGTCTCAAAATGAACACCTTCAGGAAATAAATACAACAAATGAGGAAGAAAGAGGCTCTGACAAACGAGATCTAACCAGTACCAAAGAAAACAACGAAACTATTGATGTTGTTCGAACTTAATTTATTTTTATTTTCCCTGTGGGAAGTTATGCAAAATACTCACTGAGGTAACGAAAGAGAAATCCAACAGGGATGGTGGCAGCAAGGACGCCCAAATACACTAGCTCTTCTCCAGTCATCTTCCTGCTGATGGGGAAACACATCAGTTTAACACTTTACCAGCTCACAAGGAGAAGCAGGTCAAACACACCACTGATTTGACAGTTTGATCTCAGTACCTTATGATTAAGGCCAAAAACGCAGCGTATACAGATACACTATAGTGTTTTGAGTAAATGCACCTTATTCTAGGAAGTGTAGCATATACACGTTTTATGCTTTATATCCTCAGCTTTTTTCAACTCTTCAAAAACAATGACAGACATTGTCCAACAGTGATGTAATTTTTGCAGCTCTGTCTCATACTACCTGCAATTATTCCTTAAATTTTAGGCCAGGAGAAAAACTGCCTTGGAAGTTGTAGTAAAACACACCCGAGGTTCTTCTGAGTAAACAAATGTCAGTATTTAAAAAGCATGATTCCAGCTGTATATACATAGATTTACATTTGATTGCTTTTAGGTGGAGCTGCATAATTAGCCTCTATTAAACCCCAATATTACATTATGCAGCACTTCTATAGTAGAAAATTAATGACTATCATCCATTCATTTCACAATAACGTGTCCATTTTAAGAGATTCGATGTGCCATAGTACCTTTATTAATGTGGGTAAATTTTGTTTATTTTTCTCCTAGTTATGATGGATTTTAATGTAGAACCTGAATGTACCCTGAAGCAAACACTGTCCGTTTAAAGGAATGCCAGCTTCAACATGTGCTCCTATGGTTTCAGGGCTTGCTCCAACCTGAATGCTCCCTCTGCAAACTGTTGTGGCAACAGATCAACGCATTTTAAAGCAGTTGGTCCCAGAATGAAGCTTAAACTTTCCGGATTTAGGGTCTTCCTGGAAACAAATACGTGACTTCTACAAATACAGGACTCCTTAATTATCTTAACCGTTTGTAGCTGGTCAATTAACGCGTGATAAAAGGTTTCTGGGTTTGTAGCAAACAGCTACGTGGTTAATATTAGTCTGTAATGGTTAAAAAATCCTGCCGAGACTAGTGTTTAGTTATTTTAAATACTTAGCCGTTTATGTTCGTGAATAATCAAAAGCATTGCTGCGTAACGGTTAGAAGTTGCATACGACTTGACATGCTGTTAGCAGAGCTGTAGCATTTAGATACTTACATTCATGAAGATATGTGGACAAACGGTAGGACACCACTATCTTCGCTCCAACGCCGAACTTGATGTTCCTCTCACACCTGACCGGTGAAAGATTTCACTTCCGGGTTTAAAATAGGATATTTGAAAGGCTTTTTTTTAATTTGATGGAGCAGAAGACGTCACATCTGGACTACACCATTCTGATTACAGGGGTGTTTGCAAAATAGTTAAGATTTGTTTTAGAGCATCTAATGTTCTTGTTTGTAGAATTTAAAAATGTATATAAAATAAAAATGGTTTCAAGATTTTGTTTTAGAGCATCTACTGTTCTTGTTTATACAATTTAAAAACTATAAAATAAGTACTAGGGTCATTTTATACAAAACCCCCACAGCTCAGTCTACCCAATGGTTCATATTTGTATCATGTTTTTATCCATTTAAATTGTCCAGTTACACTACTTTCATTCATAAAACATAAGAAAAAATAACAGGGACCACATTTAATTTTAGTTAACATGAAATTAAAACAAACAGCACAGTTCTTTGGTTCAACCCATTTTTTTATTAAGAATTTAACAGAACAGGAAGCACATATAACACTTCCTGGACCACATCCTTCTTAATCTTCCTCCTCGTCGTCAGCTCCTCCAGCTCCACCCTGACCCTTCTTGGCGTTCTTTCTCTTGACGCGGCCAGGACGTCCACCACCGTATGGTGACCTCAGGGAGAAGTCGATGTGCTTCTGACTGTCCAGGCGAACCACAAAGGAGGGGATGTTCACCACCTGTTTGCGCACACTGCAAAGACAATACAAAGAGTTGAGAACTTTCAAAACATCAATGATTCAGTTATCAAAAATATAACCACCATCACCAATAGGGACTATAAAAAATCACAAATCTGCTCGGGTCGGTTTTTGTCAATAAGAATTATATTATAATTATCTGTCAGTTTTTGAAACATTAGTTATCTGCATCAGTAATTCTGTTTTATAGATCAACTTAACATGTTTTGGAACAAATAGCCTCCCACATTTTACTCGTATACCCTTTCCAAAAGTTGTTCCATCTGAAAATAAATGTATTCAATTTGTATGAATAAAGCAGAAAATAAAATCCTGCAGTTTACCAATTCTTAAGTTTCTTTTTTTATCTAATTATATATTTCACATTCATTATATTGAAACATTTTTAACCCTACATCTGTTAATCTATCCATATTTTCATCCATAGTCTTTAGAATTGACACTACTGTAAATGTAGATCAGGCTTCATTGACGAGGAATTCTTGACACCACAGAAAATCTGAATACAAATCTTAAATCATCAGCCTGAGTGTTCAGTAGCTCATAATTGATGGTGCAGTGAGTAGCACAATTGCCCGAGGTGCAATCCCCCACACCTTACCTCACAGCCGCCACCACATATTGGAGCATCCTGAGCCCACAGATGGCAGGATTGGCTCTGGGCAATAACTACTGACAAGGTATACGGCTTTGATACCGAATTGACCTTGCTGAAATGATTAAGTGCTCTCAACGCAGAGTGCTACAGCATGGGGGTCCTCTGATGAAAGAGGAAGCAGCGAAAAAGTTTCTCAAAAAACTTTTCAGACCCTGCTGTGGTTAGATCAAGTCTTTCAGTTGTCCTAAAACTTACCGAATGTGCCTCTGGCGGATCAGGACACGGGCATGGTGGATACTCTTGGCAAGTCCGAGCTTGAAGACCTGAGTCTGCAGCCTCCTCTCCAAGAAATCCTCAACCTTCAGGCCCAGGATATAATCGAGCTTCATCTTACCCTCATCCAGCACACCAATCCTCACCAGACGCCTGAGCAAGGCATTACCTGGCGGGGAAAAAATGCTTACATTTAAAATGAGACACTAAGAGCTAATGATTTTGATACAGCACCAAAAATGGCCTCATTGACGAGGAATTCTTGACACCACAGTTAAGTCTGACTATTTAGAGTTAAATCATCGGCCAAACTCCAACTTCTTCTAAGCAAGGTGTTCCCAAAAGTGTTCCTCAGGCACTCCTGTACTGCATGTTTTAGGCATTTCCCCATTCAATCCACCAGAAAAGAATGTATGATTAACAGGCCTCTGCAGCACTTGATCGCAGATGAGTCCAAAAGTGAATCTGGTGCACTGGAAAAGAATTATCTAAAACATGCATGGGTCCTGAGAGACCAGGGTTGGGAACCACCGTTAGCTGCATCTCATACCTTCAAACAGACGCTTGGGGTCCTTCTCGTCCAGAGTGAGAAGCTCTCTGGCAGCCTTACGGATCTTAGCCAGGGTAAACTTGACCCTCCACACCTCACGCTTGTTCCTCAGACCATACTCGCCTGCAGAGAAAATTAATGACTGTTAAAACAAACAAATGAGAACTCAACCTAATTATAGTGAGACTGAACCAAGCCTACCAATAAGCTTTAACTCCTGGTCGAGACGAGACTTCTCGAACGGACGGCGAGGAGTAACATAGGTCTTGCGACAAACCCAACTTCTGGCAACGGGCATGGTTGCTTACAGCGCCTACAGAGAGAAGACAGAAACATTAGTCCACAGCAAACAATTTGATCAAAACAAGTTCTGTCAAAGTCAACTAGCTTTGTATGGAACATCAAAACTTGATTTACTCATCTAAAAAGCTGATTTATTCCAACTTTCCACACATTCAGCCAATGGTGAGTTTCAATTGTCAGTGCAAGCTATCCAACTTGCATGTTGTAAACCCATGAAAGGTGGAATTGCAATTGGAAGTTAGTTTAACAGGATGGTATCAAACTTCTCCATACAGAATATGCTCTTCTCTCTACAATAATTTAAACTTTACTACTTTGTTCATCTGTATAGGTACTAAAGATGCATGTAGCGAGTCAGTATTTCAGGTACCATCTGTCAATGTCATATATATGCATAGAAAACATACAACTGTTTTAAATAATTGTAATTTTGTAAATGTGGTTGCAAATGGTCATGAATAATGCAACACATTTTCAGAGGATAACTAAAAACTATGAATGTCAAACCTCTGCATTTAAACAGACAGGCCTCATTTAGAGAAAAGTGGTCTCAGTGATATGAAGCTGGAGCACTTTTGCAAACTAGTTTTAAAAAAAAGGGGCTCAGAAAATACATTTCAAAAACTAAACAGTTTACTTTTATAGTATAAGGAACATGCATTATGGATAAATGGGATTTTATTCAGATAACCTCAAGTTTGTCAAAGTATAATTACAGTATGCTTACTATTTAAGCCTATAAAAAGCTGTAGTTATTTTATTTCCCACTTAAATTTGATTAGTTTAGTCAGATTGGAGCTTGGAATAATTATGCATCATTCAATTAGCTGAAAATAGTCTCAAAAACACCACTGGCATTTCAGTGATATAAACTAAAACTACTTTCAGTCTAGTGGTAGAAGTAATTCAAAATAGCCATTTTATTAAAACAATTCCCTCATCACCTTTCAATTAAGTTTAAAATGTATACAATTTACATTTAATTAGCAACTGGCTTCGTGATGACACTACGAGTACTTGGTGATTTAAGTGCGCATACTTTAACTATACGCATTAACTGGCTTATAAAGAATATCGGCGGATTTATAGGACTAAATGCTTTAAAGTGTGCAAATAGGTTAGAGTTTATTGGGAGAAATAAAACATTTGCTAAAACATGGCTTCGCCATCCAGACAAGGCCGCTTCCGAAGCGCACCACGTTGTTTGGGGAGAAGAACTAGCGTTAGCTTCCACGAGGATACATTTCTCAAATGCCATCAAAGAGCTAAGAAATATAAGATATACGTTTTAGTTTACTTTATCCACTATTAAATACCAAGTATACTTCGGATGGAAGTCAAAAATGTGTGGATGTCAAGCTTAATAAACCAGGACGAACTTACCTCGCCCAGGCTCGCTTAGTAAAGAGGAAGACGAATGGAGTTCATGTTGTTTTATATGGGAGACAATCACACTACATCTCCCATCATGCCTCTCGCTGTCAAAACGGAAGCTAACTGTATTTTGTGTTGCCCCCTATTGGTTAAAATACAAATTATCTCAGAACATTAAACGTGTTCTTTTACCTCACCTAATGCGTTTGTTTTCTGTTGTTTTTGTAATAATTATTATTTGTTTAATCTGTTCTTTATGTTAAACGGAACCAGACCTAAATAAGTAAATCATACACTTTAATTTTTTCCCCTGCAACTATTGTGTAATCAGAAATTAAACGAAGCATTTTAAAGTCGCGCAAGTATTACCTGAACTTGCATTAAATGGTGTATAAGTGTGTATAAAATAAGGCGATAAAAGTGAAGCAGAAGGACATCGCTATTTATATAACTCTGAAAGGAGACCCCCAGCATGTGTTTCTGTCTGTCATCCTGTGTGATCAACCGATGGACACAGCACACTTGTTTTCTCTTTCAACGCTCTATAGTCACTCTATTCCTCACAGAAATATTGTTCTTCTAAGGATTTCCTTTGAGTTTTTTTTTTTTTTTTTTGCAGTCACCTGTAAGGTGAAACACAGCTTTGACCCCTTTTCCCTTTATCCACCAGGATCTTCTGTTACTTCTTTTTTTTTTGTGGATTTTTTTCTTTATTTCCAGCTTGATTGCCTGATCTTCAGTTTGCATAAAAAGCTTTCCCCCTGCCTTCCTTTCCCCCTCCATCACCCGGGCTATGCTTTCCTCACCCACTGTGATCCTCCAGCCTTATGGACTTCCAGTCTACCCACAGACAACCACATGCTACCCCAGCATAGTTCAGGTAAATGCTTTATTTGCTCTGCAGTTTAACAGTGTTTGCTTTTGTTTGACCTGATGATCCATCATAATGTATAATATTATAGGTAATATTCTGAGTTAACAAGAAACAATCCTGATTCATGCATGTTCTAGTAGTTGGATTCAGAAAAAAGTTTTGTCAAGTAAGAATCTAAATTAATTGGCCCTATATTTTTTATGAAAAACATAAAATGTTTTTGAGCAAATTTTTAAAGTGGATATTTTAGCCCGATTTAATATTCTTTCTATTTTTTAAATTAACAAAAAGAAAATATCTGGAGAAGAAAAAATAAATCCTATCTGACACTTAAATGTACGGCTAGCATAGACAGTAGGTGGCGCTGTTTCTTTTGTAAAGTCCATGTCATTTTCAGTCAATATTGACCTTTACAGTTTTACTTTAAAAATCCCTCATAAAGGAAAACTTTTGCATGTTAGCTTCAGTCATATCAGGAGTCTGATATGTTAGCGTTGCCTTGCTATTTTTTGTTTTATTCTTTTGTTTTGTTACCATTAAACGCAATTGGTCCCACCTGGTAAAACTGTTCTACCACCTCTTTATTGATTTCAAAGTTTACAAAAAGTTACCACCCTTTACATTACATTATTTTTGATCCCCTTAATATAAAAAAGTAGGGCAAATATTATATTTAACTCATCTTCATTCAACAACGACAAAAGAAAAAGGCCTTTATTTGAATGTAATGTTTTGCCTTTATAATATACAGTAATTACCAATTTCTGATTGTTTTTTTACCCCATTGATGTCCAGATTTAATTTATGTGCACCCTGGTCAGCAAACTTTAAGGTGCAATTTTTTTGTTTGCATTTAACCAGTTAAAGACGCATCAATTATCTGAGAATATTTTGGTAAATAGATTTTTTTCCACCAGAAGCAAGTGTCTTTTTTTTATGTTACACACAAAAGAACATTTCCCTTTAACTGTAATTTTAAAAATATATTTTAATGTGTGAAAAATACAACATAAAATAGGTAAAGAGCAATAAAAAACTGACAAACTTTCTCATTTACAAACAATCTCAGCATCTAGACCTGTATTACCAAAGCAAACTAAGGCTGGATGATGTGGCCAAATCCTTTTGATATTGATATAAAAACAATAAAAGCCTCAAAAAGTGTGCCAACAACAAATGCCTGTACAAACTCATGAAAATTATTTTGCCATGTTTACAAAATTCCTCCAAAATAATTAAGAAATATTTGCTTTAAAGAAAAAGCAAAAACACATAAAACTACATGTTTGATATTTATTGAAATATCCCATATGTGTTAAACAGTCATATAGCTGATATTAAATTAAACAATTTGACAATATCAATATATATATATATATATATATATATATATTTGATGATGTCATTATCCATATATCTTTGGGGTGAGCATTGTTAGCAGATCTCAATGCACTAAACAAAAAGCTTTGTTGCATCCAGAAGAACCATTACTCCTTCAGTTAAAGAATAAATTAGTTTAACAGGAAATTTGAAATGCTTTTTTTCTGCTTTGTTTTTACATCTGGTTTATTTGAAATATACACTTTTGGATTTTTGTGATTTTAAAATAAAAATTAAAAATTAGTAATAAGTAATATGTACAAAAGAACAGGCTCTAAACCAAATATCATTTTAGGCTAAGAGGTAACAGAGTCAGATTAGAAAAAAATCAGGAAGGATAAGTTATCTTTAGTCTCTGAGTGATACCAGCAGCAAGTGTCCCTGAAATACCACTAATGCCACAATGCTGCTGGTATCTCTCCACCTTGTCACTGAGCTGCTCACCAGCAGTATTTTTAGTCCTCTTCTCCTGATCTGATAATCAGAAGAAGTTCTGTCGCCTGCCTTGTGTTATGCACTCAGCTTTACTGAAGGCAGCAGTAAAACTTGCCTGATGAAGCATTTCCATGTGTTCAGTTTAGCAGCAAGAATCAAAAGTCACATTTCATGTAATATTTAATAAATGGAAAAAAATTAAAGCGACAAATTGTGGGTATAAATGCCTATACAGTAAAATATTTCTGCTTAAAGTATCTTATAGTGATTTTTACATACTTTTAGGTACAGTTTAATTGTAGCATAATTTGTTTCGGACTTAAAATCCACTGATTCTCAAGTTGCAGCAGCTGTGATTTTAAGTCCACCCAGGGAAAATTGAAACATGCCTTCATCTGTCTTCTCCCTTTCCTCCCCAACTCTTTTTTTACAACCCATTTGCCAGCATTTTAATCTAAAAAGACAGAGACAGCCTTACATGGAGGGAGCAGAAAGCTCAGTTTCCCTTAAAAAGCTACGTGTTGCTGTGAGACTCGTTGCTGAAACGTCAACATCTGCAGTCAGAGCGGCCTTGTTGAGTAAATCCTGCAACAGCTGCCACCTTGGGCACCTGGCTCCGAGCTGTCGGCCTCTGATGGCCCAGCGACAGCTGAAGAAGGAGAGGAGAGAAAAAGCAAACAAATGGGGATTTAAAAAAAAGACCTGCGTGTCTGCATCTGCTGACTGTGTGATACTGAATCAGGCTGGGAGTAAAAAACAAAAAAAGGAGAGAGCGTGGCTGACAGTGATATATAACAGACGGTTTGCTTTATATCTGTGAAGCCACAGGATGGCTGCTTTTCAAGATAAAAAGTTAACGTTGAGCTGTTTCAGAGCACAGAGAGAGTATTACCGTAGGTTTAAAGAGGGCTGCATGTAAATATGGCTTTTTCACTTATTTCACAAAATCATGTATAATTTAGCTAAATGTTTACTTCCTTTGTTTTCTTTCACAAAGTCGTAACAGATTATAATGCAGAGTTGGCAACTAAAAAGATAAAGATTTTTACTGATCTTGATCCTACAGATTTCTTTTGTTGTGTCTCATTGGTTTGTGAGCTTAAGATCAGGAAAAAGTTTGGTTAAGCACCAGGAAAATGATCCAAAAAACAGCAGTGAGGCCAGGTGTCCAAGTGTGAAAAAGGCTAAACAAGTCTGCAGAACTGGTCTGTTAGACATGAAGGTCGTCATAAACAGAAAGGCATACAGCTCTGATTTAAACTGCATTTGCACTTTTTTCGTTTTTTTTTTTTTTAGCAGCTCTGTTTTATCTTTGGACTTGAAACAGCAAACATTCTAATTTGAACCTGTTTGTTGTGCACAAAATTACCCCATTCTGTGCTGTCAGTTGGATGCATCATGAACCAAAAACCTTCTAAACTAACCCTGAGGAGGTTGAAATAAGTCTGGCTTAAATTTTACCTGCCATGACATCTACATTTTAAAAAATTCTCCAAAAAGATCCCTTTTAGAAGCCGTTACTACAATTTACAAACATCTTAGACTTTGATTTAGACTTAGACAGATTTTATTTGTCTTTTTTTTTTTTACACAAGTGTAAAACAAAAAATAATTTGGAACAGCTCTCTGGACAATTTCATCTTTTTTAAAAGTGCAGCCGTGATAAATAGTAATAAATAAATAAATAAATATATAAAACAGTAATATAAACATATGACTTTAAATTTAAAGTTCTAAAATTTTTATGTATGTATAATAGTAAAATATCTTAATTAATATATCTTTATAACTTGTAATGTTTTTTTACTTATTTTGAAAGAAAACCACGGTGAAACTTGCTCTCTGTTGGGCTCAGTGATCAGACTACCTGCACTTATGCTATTTGTACTCTGGATGAAAATGCATAAAGAATTCAACCTTTCATATGAAATGCAGTGAAAGTGAGTGGTATAAACTTCTTTCTGATCGTTTTTATCCTATTAAACCAGTGGAACACAGAGTATTTAATGTATAAGATGGAAGAGAATGCATTATTACATAACAATTACACATTTAAAGTAATTTAACTTGAAAACTGTATGAAATACAATGCAATAAATTGAAATCTAAATAAATCATTTTTTTTATTAAAATAGGTAAATTTTTTTCTTTAATTGAGAAGGTAAGTGAGGCACTTTGCCAATTGAACAAGAACATTTCACTCAAAATAAAAACTAAAAAACAATTGCATTGTATTATTTCAAGTGCATATTATCTAATTTTAAGAGTATAAAACTCATTCCGTTTACAAATCATTTACCAATTAAGGATAAATACACATCATTTAAGAAATTGTAACTCATTTCTAGATTATTTTTGCAGCGTAAATATAATCTAGATTCCTAATCTCAAAATGGAGACCTACTGATACGTAATAATACAATAAAAAAATGTATTTCCCAGCAACTGAACTTGGGGCCCCCCTTCCTGTTAATAACATCACTACCACTAACAGTTTTTCATGACAGATTTGGTGGAAACTGGAAGAGGAACGCAGGTTATAACTGGAGTATTGAAGCTTAAAACAAACAAACAAACAAACAAAAAAAATTAAACTTGAAGCATCGGGTTGTAACGATGACAATGAAAGAGTGAATATTAGTCTTTGTGCATTTAAGAAGTAAGCTTACCATTTTCTTTAAATGTTACATTTATTTCAAATTGGCTAAAGGCATTTTAATGTATCTGTACTGAAACCCAAATAAATCAAATTTAACAGTATTCTAAGTTAAAATAAACGTATATTAACATTATAAATCTATAGTATGCATTAAAATGTGTGCAGTTATGAGATCCCCCAGGGTTCTGATAAAAGAAGAAACAGGTATTAAGTTTAATGCCTAATTTTAGTTTTTACCAAGAGATCTGCCTGTAAAAAAAAAAAAAAACAGTAATTGAATAGTATGTAATAAAACTAAAAGTTTCATTTTTGAGTGTGTCGAGCGGCTCTAAGATTATCCCTGCCAAACTTTGATGGCTGCTGATTTCAGCCTTTCAGCCATTTGATTTTGATGAAAATTGGTTGACATTTCAAAGCATCATTACAATCTGTAAAAATAGTAACAACCCATTAACATGCTGGATCTGTACACTTCCAGCCTTTATTTTATTTAAATTGTAAATGCAAAGTGACATAAATAATGAAGTAGCTGCAGAAAAATAGTTTGATGTTCTTTAATGATAATTGGGACATTTAGTTTAAAGTGACGCAGCTGAAGGGTGAGAGGATGACTGACAGATGCAGATGTCTGCAGCTGGTGTGGCTCCTCTGTTCTGGAGCTGAGACAGTGATTGGATGATGGGTGGGACTCATGGTGGGGTGGGCGGGTGGTCTGCTGGCATTAAAACACGCGGCAGTTGTTGTACAATGCGTCAAAGAGAGGATCATCAAAGGGGGGTAAGACAATTCTTTTCATCTTTAAATGCAGGATTTCATTTGATTTGGGATGATTTTTCATTTCTTTGTAAGTTTGAGATTTTGAAAGATAAATTTTTATTTATTTGGTCCAATTGATCTAAACAATGATTCTGTCAAATTGTAATTCAACCAGCTCACTGGTTAGAATCAACATGTTTTAGATTCTTCTTTTAACCTTTGGGTGGAGGTGTACAAACAAGGCAGACCAATGAGAAACATGGAGTTAGATCTGGGATTTGAGACAACTGATCACTATTGATGCTGGTTATGCTGGTTATAATGCATTGGATTAGGATTAAATACAGCTCCATTTGAAAAAAAGAGTTCAATATTACTGAACTTTTTTATTTGTCTTTATTTAATCCCCTGAAGACTACCGGTATATGTCAACAAGTGAAAACAAAGTGCATTTAAAAAGTAAGACACAAAATGGAAAAAGGAAAATAGAAATGAATAAAAAAAAAAAGGTAAAGATAAATAAAACTTTTATTTAAAAACACTAAAAGGATTTTAATTGTTAACAATTATATCCCAATGTTGGAAGAGACCAGAATAATGCTAAATTAATTTGTTGCAATGCCTCCTTATTATTCTCATAAGACATTTTCTCTGTTCTGCGTTAAATCTTTTATCATAACAGTTAAATGCATCCAAAGGAAAAAGAGGAGTATGTTGTTGTTTATTTGTTTACATGTCCTCCCTCCTTCCTCTCCTGTCTGCAGGGGGGGCCTGCCCAGGAGGCCGGCGCCGCCAGCGCTGACCCCGCCCTCCCCCAGGTCTACGCTCCACCCCCCTCATACCCTCCACCAAACCAAGGCCCACCGGCGTCTACCAGCAGGCTGCCCACGCTTGATTTCAGCTCCACGCATCACAGCTCCGACTATCCTGAGCACCCCCAGCTTAGAGTCTATCAGGGCCCCCAGCACGAGGGGGCCGACGGCCTGACCTCTAGCAACTCGGTAAGAGGGGTTTGTGAAAAAAGTTACTGGAATTCACATCATCTCCCAATAAAATCTGATCTTCAGTAATTCATTACTATGTGTAAAAGGTCCCAGAAGGGCAGCATGGCCAGATAAAGTTACTCCCTATATTTAGAGGCCCACCTCCTCTGTTATGTCCTTGTACGGAGCTCCTGGGAGACAGCTGAGGGGGTATTTGTTGTTGGAAATAAATACCAACGTTTCCTCTGTGTCTTACTTAGCTGGTAGTAAACCAGATCCCATTTCAAAATTACAGCATTTTCTGTTTATATTTACAATTTTCTTGTGGAGTAAAATAATCCATGCTTAACTTTTCAATGAATTTCTTATCTAGAGGCGAAAAAAAAACATTTTAATTGTAATTCACCCATTCCCTAAAGATTTTTCTCCCATTTGTCATTTAATACCAGTTTCGGGGGGAAAAAACAACTTTACAAATCCAATTTGAAAAGCAACATTTATTGTTTTCATAGCTGACCTGAATTCCAAATTAGAAGCTGAAATACGTTTTATCTTAAATCATTCCTGTAAATATAATAATCATTCCTCCATTAAAGGGATAGTTTGAGATATTTTAATCAAGGTTTCATAAGGATACAGTTGATAATTGTTTTAATTTAGTAAAAAAAATCACCTTTGCTAATCGTCAGGCAATGTTAAATCCCGACAAGGAAGATTTTACTTAAACTTTCAAAATATTTGCCTGTTTAAAATTCCTGTGCTTTGGCGTTTATGTAAAAGCCCAAACAGCTGGAGTGTTTTTATGACATATTTGGACTTATTAATATATAAACAAATTTTAGTAAACCTAGAGATGAGTAATACGCCTAAACTAAAAAAATGAAGAAAAGACTTTTGAAATGTCATTAAAAGAGACCTTAAAAAAGCAAGAATAAAACATGGTAAAGTTCTTGTCTGATTAACAATGTGACATACATGCAACAAAAATATAAATGCAACTTTTTTGGCGTAGCTCCCATATTTTATTAGATGATCTCAAAGATTTAAAACTTTTTGCACATACACAATATAACAATTTCCCCCAAATCTTCATCACAAACTAGTCTAAATGCAGGCCAAGCAAGAACTGGGCTTCCAAGAATTGTGTACAGATCTTTGCAACCGTGCATTATCCTGCTGCAAAACGAGCTGATGTTCTTGGATGTATGGCACAACAATGGGCCTCAGGATCTCATCAAGGCATCTCTGTGCATTCAAAATTGCATCAATAAAATGCAGCTGTGTTCTTTGTCCATAACAGACCTCTGCCCATACCATAACCCCACCGCCACCATGGGCAGTTTAAAGCACACCTGTGCACTAATCATGGTGTCTTATCAGCATTTTAATATGGCACACCTGTGAGGTGGGATTGATTATCTCAGCAAAGGAGAAGTGCTCACTGTCACAGATTTAGACCAGTTTGTGAACAATATTTGATGGAAATGGTTTTATTGTCGTGTGGAAACAGTTTTAGATCTTTGACTTCATCTCATAAAAAATGGAAGTTTATCTAAAATATCTTCTGCAGTAAGATTTTTTTGTAACGATAATAAATTGGATTTCAAATAAATCCCTTTATTTAACAGATTTATAAAAAGCAATAGTATATATACATCAACAAGTAACAATTTTCAAAAAAAATAAACACTGGGCATCCATTTCATGAAGCAGGTTTAACAAATTCAGATTCAATTCTGCAACTCTAAATTGACCTAGCCTAAAGTCAGGAACTCTGAGTGTTCGGTTTCACAACGGCTCCTATCAATTAGTTCAATCAATTTCAACTAAGTCCACTCAGAGTTAAGCACGTGTGCAACAAGTATTTAACGCCATTATCAGTGGAGCATCGATTCGAAGGGTCACCATGACAACAGACAACAGGAAGTGCCTATTTCGCCCCACTGGAACTAGAGATTTAAAATGCAGAAATGCAAAAGAATTAAATTAAAAAGGAGAATGTGAATTAGATTCTTCCTGACCAAAATTACACTCCAAGACCTAACTGTAATAATATATTTTCTAAATTACAATTTTTGTAGCAGAAACTGAATTTTGGAAAGTAAAAAAAAAAAAGTAAAACAAATTATACTAGCAATAGTTAAGTTTTATATATCTTGGCTGTTCTGACATTTATCAGCTTGACTGAAAATGTATTTATATCTGAAATACATTTCTTCAAAGTTAAAATATTACAAATGCTGGCCTGTAATATTAGAAATATGGAGATCTAAAATTAATTTCTAGATGTCCAGAATTTTTATTCTAGATGTGGAGAATGTTGTTTTTTTTTTTTTTTTAATGGTCATTTAGACAACAAAAAAAGTATTTTTGCAGATATCTGGAATACATATTCAGTAAAAATGGCTTGCCAGAGCTGTTGTTACCGTGAAAATATTACTGGATTATTTATTGAATGGCAATAGATCAATGTATATATGTAGGTGAAATCTTCTGGCAGGTGAGGATCTCATGCGTTCCTCCTTATGTTGATTCAGTCTTCTTTTACACAGCAAAGTGGCTGTTTGCAGACAAATGGCGGTCCATTTCCAACCAGTGCCCACTGTAAGTGGCTAGTATCACTATAAGTGGCTATCAGTGCCCTCAGATTGTGCCAGTAGGCTCATTAGGGAGTTATCATCAGTGAATCCTAATCCTAACCCTAAAGTAATTCATTTTTCCCCGTAGAATTAATGAATCTATTCAGGAGTAATCTGAAAATAATTTAAGTAGTTTTTCATGTACGGCAAATATAACAAAATTAAAATGAAATGATTTGCATCTCTCTCATAATATTAAACAAACCAAAATCTCATCTCATGTCCTGCCAACTGAGTTGTTGAATCCTCTCCCTATAAATATTTAATTCTCTGTGAGAAAGTGCAGATCATTCTTTTATAAGATCCTTGTCAAACTAACATGCAATGTTTGATTTTAAAACCTAATATGTGTAATTAACCCAGTGAAATATATATGTAGATTTTTTTACACACAAAACAACAACAAAAATCTGACTAAATCAGGAAATAAAACAGTAATATTGGCTGTAAAGAGAGTGGAGACAGAGGACACTCTGAGTTTACTGAAGAAAACCTGCTACTGATCAGGTTAGCTCTGAGGAGAATGTTACTTCAGTGACTGAAGTTAGAGTTTCCCTGTTTTCATTTTTAGACAACTTTTTTGGTAAACCTGCTTCA
The DNA here is from genome assembly GCF_000732505.1 of Cyprinodon variegatus. Lineage (NCBI taxonomy): Eukaryota > Metazoa > Chordata > Actinopteri > Cyprinodontiformes > Cyprinodontidae > Cyprinodon > Cyprinodon variegatus. The sequence goes on from NW_015150682.1 coordinate 842,271, forward strand.
TGAAACGGGCCTTGGGTGTCCTGCTTGTTTTTTAAATCCCAGATGTCAAAGGATTGTTTTTTAATAAGTCCAGTCCACAATACTTCTCACATGCCTCCCACCTCAAGCTCCTTCTGTTTATAATAACTTTCTAAGAGCAAATTTGACAATAGTTCAAAGGTTCATAGAAAAACATTGCATTGTTGTCCATTTTACTCCTGGTCCATCCCCTCAAATTTAAGGATCAACAAAACAAGATTTAAACTAAATGGAGACATTGAGGTTTATCCTCTGCAGGTAAGACATTTGTTACTAACATCCTGCTTAAAATATCCTCAACTGGCCCAATAATCTTATCAAACAGATATTTTATTATTTTTGGACTTTGTGTGCTTCTTAGTTTATAATATGCTTGATCATTGATACAGAAATGCTTTTTTTATTCATTCAACCACCAGCTATGAATCATTTTAGGCCCGATCCCTCAATAGAACAAGAGATGAGACGATATTTCATCCACACAGGGCATTTCATATTTTTTGAGGCAACCTGTCATAGTTTTTACCTATTTTAACTTGGGGATCTGTGAGTAAACAAAACTAAACATAAACTGATGTATAATCGTTATTTTAACACCATCAAGGTCCTTGGAAAAGAGCAAGAGAGCCACTTTAAAACTCCAAAAAAGTCATACTTAAGTTATTACATGATTGATGCCTTTTAACACTCTGCTTTGAAACATAGGGAATAAAAAAAAAAAAAAAGTGGTTGGATTTTTTTTCTGCTAATAAACTGATATGTTTTTGTTATTAATTAGAAATAGTATTTAATAATGAAAGGGGTTTAGTTCTGGCTGTATGTCGCTCTGCTTCTGCTCATGAATGGTATTTCTTGTGGCCCCCGTCTATATATTTTATTGCTATAGAGCCTGACATTCTCGGGTCCGTGCTGAATTTCGGGGGAAAAGTTGAGACGTCGCCTCGGTGGTAGGGGGTCAAAGTGGCCAAGGCTGACCAGATGAGAACCCCCACCCCCTCTCCTCCCCCTCTGAAATATCGCTCAGGTCCAGAACACAAATCTGCATCGTGACATGACACCACCACCCAGCCCCCCCACCTTCCCCCCCAGCCTGTGTGTGGGTGTGTGTTTGTGGGTGGATGTGATGCTGTCCACTGTAGTTAGTCACAGAAAGCCAGTACTGTGAGCCTGTAATGTGTTTCTAAAGAGAAAAAATAAACGCCTCCCTGGACGAATGTATTCCCTGAACCATTTCCCTGGCACCAATTTATTAATGAGGCCCCTTGAGGTTTTACTTTTAACATTTGGCAGAAAAGCAGCACCATGACCTGAAACTGACCCCTGGGTTCTGATCCCCCCCCTCATTTTAAAGCTTCCTGCGCACTCTTTGCCTTGTTCTCTGGTTTAATTCTGTTTTCCCCTGCTGCACTGAGGTCTCTTCTCTCCTGTCTTGCCTCTTGGTACTACAAGCCTAATTCTCAAATCCAGAAAGTGCATTACCCTCTTATTTCTCTTTGTATTTTTATCTTTCCTTTACTTTCTCTTGATCATGCTCTGCCCATCCTTTCACAGCTATGATTAAACCTTTGTATTCCTATGATCCTCCTTGGGCTTTTCTTTGACATGGCTATAACACTTTAAGGGTTAATAATCCTGCACAGCCAGCACCAAGTGCACATCATTGTGCACACCTGAGCATTGTGGTGCATTGTGAATCATGAATGTTTTGGGTTTTGGCATATTACTCTTTGAATTGTTCTGCATGGCCAGTTTATATGTACAGGTAACATATTTGAGGTCGGATGTGCAACAGAGATGAGAAACTTCAAATCACTTGAAAACCTAAAATCCTATTTTTACACTGATTAAAGTGCCTTGCTTAATTATTTAGAGCACTTGTATGTGTTTTGTCACGTTACGACCACAGATTTTAACATATTTTTGTGACATCCTAATTCAAGCTGATGGAAAGCAAAACGTTCACTTACCTGTTTTATTCCTCCTAAATAAGATCGAACGTGATCAGTGTCCCAAAGAGTTACCTACTGTAATTAGTAGGTATGTATATATTTTCTGAATGTGTGTGATTTAATATAAGTATAAATCCATGTTCTTTGAAGTTTGAAGTTTTTTGAATAGCTCGTGGAAGAGTATAAATCAAAATAGCCGCCATGATGTCTGTAATGATATCAAATAATTTGAAGCGTGAATTTGCAGGTAGGATAACTATTAGCCAAGCATTTTACAATTAGGAACTTTATAAAAGAGTGCAAGTAGAAAGTCAATGTTTTTTATTGTAAGAGGGGTGCTAAATTCAGGATAATCCTGATAGGATAACATGTTAGAGGCTGCAAAACAGTTGAGACTAAATTAAAGGGTTCACCTTCCAGGAGGAGAATAAGTCTAGATATGAAGTTGCAGCTGTATTTGAATTAAAATATATTTATTATCCACATTATATTATAAAGTCCAGTACAAAAGCCTCCGGAATATCTTTGTTCAGGCCTTTAAAACTAAAATCTCTCCATTCTGCTTGAGCTTTAGTTGTTTTAATAAAAAGGAAAGTACTGAAGCTTTGTAGCTGCAATTGCATAGAAAGATGAAAAAAAAAACACTGCATGTATACAGATTAAAGTTTGTGTTTATAACTTGACAAAATTACTTTTTAAAGCACTGTAAACTGGAAGAACCACTGCATAGTAAAAAAAAACACATGCACATCAAGGTAGGAGCGCTAAGTTAGAAATGAAAAAAAAGGGAATCTGGATTTTTCTAACTGCATGAATACTGCTTAAAAAAAAAATCAAAGTTGACCCCAGAAGTACCTGCAGTTTCTAAGATATTGGCTGTACTTATTTGTTTGCATGTCTAGATCATTGCTCTTTATGGAAAAAAAAAATAATAGCTGTCATATTTCTTTTAAAGTTAGTAACTGAAAATGGTTTTGTGAGTTACAAGAAATCCTGCTTTAGTTTTTAGAGAAACCTTTGCTTTTCTTTTTTAAAGAGAAATATCCAGCGGATGTTTGCGTTGCTTTTTCTGTCATAATCTATCACAAGTCTGGAGAGATTAACAAAGGAATTTGTCTTTGAGATAAAAAAATATTTTTTATTGCTTTTATAGAAATAAAGTAAATGCTTGCACAGATTTATACTTTCATTAACACTAATTAAAGTTTATTTTTATTGCCATAATCTCCGTTGTTGGAGCGTTGGTTGACCTCCTGCAGGCATGTATTCCAGACACTTTACTAAAACGGAGTAAACTTCTGCTTGAGAGCAATCACTGGTTGCTGAATGCTCGCTGAACATGGTTTGGATCACTTGAGCTGATGAAAATGACCTTTTTGCTGAATGTCATGCGATGCTGAGAAAAACGTAATCTTTACACAAATTTCCTCTGAAGATTCTTGCTGATCTTATTGTGAGAAACCCTTAATTTGCTTTTCCCAATAATGCCGCTGTCTCTTTTCTTCCATCTCATCTCATCTCATGCCCTCTCCATCTTTTGTTTCCTACTTTCCTGTTTCTGTCTGTGCCACCACGTCCTCTTTCGTCTCGTCCTTTCTGCTTTGCTTCCTCTATGTCAGGAGGATGCTTTGGCCACAGTGACGTCCGACCCCCAGTCTCTCAATGTGTCCGTGCCATCGGGGGCGGGAACCGGGTCAGAGGAGGAAAGCTCTGGGAAGGCCCAACCAAAACGCCTCCATGTCTCCAACATCCCTTTCCGCTTCAGAGACCCAGACCTCCGCCAGATGTTTGGGGTATGACCTTCACCCTTGCTTATCAATACTTCTTCATTTTTTTTTTTTTTTTCTTTTGTTCACTTTATGATGTATTTGGCAGCAATTTGGCAAAATCCTTGATGTAGAAATCATCTTCAATGAACGGGGGTCAAAGGTGAGCAGCAAGACAAGCTTGTTTATCGGAGGTGAAGCTGAAATGGAAATAAATGTGAATAAAGTCTGATGTTGTTCAGGGGTTTGGATTTGTGACTTTTGAGAGCGCTGCGGAGGCAGACCGAGCAAGAGAAAAGCTAAATGGGACGATTGTAGAAGGGAGGAAAATTGAGGTGAACAATGATTTGCTCTTATTTGCAGATTTCCATACTAACATGCCGGAGAGTCTGCTCTTAATGAACTCACCGCTCTTGTCTTTGTTCTCAGGTCAATAATGCCACTGCAAGAGTGGTTACCAAAAAGCCTCAGACACCTCTAATGAACGGAGAACTTTCAGGTAAGAATTATCAATCTAGCCCAATTTCAGTGATCTTGTAGCTAAAACTCATAAATATATAATCTCATAAGCCATCAGCATTATTTTTTAGGGCATACCATACTTTTTGGGGGAGAGTCATTGAAAGAATCAACAAGAACTTCTAATGTTATAAATCAACCTAATATCCCCTCAAAAAAGCAATAATGCAAACAAACATCACAACCAAATATAAAGCTTAGCCAGCAAGGATGGACAGCACTAATTCTACTCAACAAACTAGTGACCAAGGGCAAATTCATCATTAGATAATGGACATTCAAATTACTAATTAAACTGAAAAGAGAAATTTGTGAAACATTGGATTAAGTTCATGTTTAGACTGTCAGTAACAAATAGATCCCCGAGAGACCTCTCTAAGCTGCAACGTGTCAATAATCTAATGCCGATAGTATGGTTTTGTCATCTAATGACTGAGGATATTTTCATATTTACCTTTTTAAATGTCTAAACAATCCCCAACATTGAGTATAAAATGGTTTCTACTGGAGACTGATTTTGATCATAATCAATACTGAATGTTTTAATCAAATGTAGATTATTTTACTGTGTTTTTTATATTTCTAAACCTGAAAATGGGATATCATTCTTATAGGAATGACTCTGATAGGTATTAAGATTAAGCTTTCTAAATTTCAAAGCCTCTGATGAAATGGAGATCCTAGGCCACTTGGAAAAAGAGACATTTATAGGCCTAAGGGTTGATGAGGAAACTTTGTTGATTAGTAGAAAATGAGTGAAAATCATTAATCTTGGGAAGTGATTATCTCCTACAGAATATTCAAGGATTATCTCCTACAGAATATTTGAGGATTATCTCTTACAGAATATTTGAGGTTTCTCTTTGGAATTTAAATGTGATGATATTCATTCTTTTATTTCTTCTCAGCATCTGGTTGGAAGATCAACCCTGTAATGGGGGCAATGTATGCCCCCGAGCTTTATACAGGTGGGTTGATGTTACACACACACACACATATATATATATATATATATATATATATATATAGTATATATATATTTTATTTTTTTATTATTGTTGCACTTTTAAGAAAGTTTGTTTCTCTCCATTTCCATGTTTCTAGTTGCCAGTTTTCCGTACCCTGTTGCGACCCCTACTTTGGCCTACAGGGGATCGGCGCTGAGAGGTCGGGGTCGGGCCGTCTACAATACGATTCGCTCAGCAGCTGGCACTCCTACTGCTGTGCCAGCCTACCCTGGGTAAGATCCTGGGTGCACCTAGAAAATCAGGGTTACTTTGGAGGTACAAACACTGTGACTGAAAAACCGCTGACAGATCAGCGCTTACAGCTGACAAACCCTTTACCATGTTAAAGGCTTAACACTGAGAAAAACAGCCTAATTAATGAAATACTGAAAACCACTCACCTCACTCAGAACTTTACCTAACTATGAGGCTAAAATCTTACACTATTATAACATGAAATCATAGCATTATAATAAAACTAAAAGTTTACCATATATAGTATAAAGTTTTATTATATACCGGTATATAATTATAAATATATATATATATAATTAGCTTTACTGTCATGATTTGGCTACTGTTGTTGTAAAGTTTGGTTTTAGTCTGAGATAGGATGATATTACACAGATAATATCTATGTGTGTATATATACATATATATATATTCAGAGCCAGTGTTATGTAAAACGCCATATAAGAAAAGTAATGAGGGCGTTAATAAACTTTATCAGAAATCAGAAAATAAATAAATTTGTCAGCATTTTTTCTTTTTTAACTTACAGATTATCCATTCGACTTCAGTTAATTTTTCCAGTGGGTCATATTGGGCCTGCATCAAAGAAATTACATTTATGTGAATAAAATGTACCCAGAATAGTTAGATTGTTAAGTCCACATTCAGTGCTGCTAATCTTAATCTTATCCCGAATTGGATTTCTTTTGAATGAAAGCAACCGGTTGAATCACTTTGATTTGATCCACATCTGAAGGTCAGACCAAAACCCCCAAAATATCATGTAAGAAAAGAAAACATGATCAAAGTTCTTGAAATTTTTTTTACAAGAACTACAGTTCCCCTTGTCCATCTTAAATTATTATCTTAAAGATTATTTAGTTTGCTAGATTATTTGTTTCAGGAATGAGCATTTCTCTTCTAGACCAGCTGCTGGCAGCAGTGGTACCATAAGGTCTTACTTTGACATTTTAAAGTTACTATATTAACCAATAACGGAATATATAAAAACAACAATTAATCATTCAAAACATTAAACTACAATTATAGAGGAACAATAGAGGATTCATGCTTTTATCAGCTAGGTTGTCTCTGCAGTCATTTAGGAGCCTTTTAAATAATTAAAGCCACCCATTATATATATATATATATATATAAAAAAAAACTATATATATATATATATATATATATATATATATATATATATATATATATATATATATATAAAAATATTGTTCTTTTATGTATTGATATATATTTGTACGTATGAGCCATCCATTAACTTCAGCAGTACCAATGTATAAATATGTGTGCTTAACTTTATTTGCAAGGCCCTCAGGAAGTTGGTCTGTCTTTAGAGATTTATTTGGTAAATATAGATGTTCATTTTCCTGGTGGTTTATTGTATTCAGTATAAAATGACCCTGAAATGGTTTCGGGGCCTTTTTGTTTCCTGCCACCTCTTCCTGCCTGGACAGTCAAGAAAATGTCACTAGTTTCCATGGGATGAAAACAGTGAAATATGCAGATTTAAACTGTTTTTTTATGCATCTTGTCTTATAAACTCATGAAAAATCTTTCATGTATGACCAACTAAATGCTAGAAAAATGATAAAGAATTATAAATAAGAACTGCTTATGAGTCAGCAAAGTTTAAAACAAATGCTTCACAGTTTTATCAATCTGTTTTCAATTTAAAGGGTACAATCAAGTGAACAATCAAGTATCCCTCAAGTTTAAGAGTTTTCTAGCTTTTGTTCACATTTATTTTAATGTGCTTTTGTTTTGTTTTTTTGCAGGGTTGTATATCAGGATGGACTGTATGGTGCCGAAGTTTACGTAAGAAACTGCTCATTTCTAAGGCAGATATACTTGTTTAGTTACTGAATGAATGTGTCTTTATTGCAGGGTGGCTATCCTACAGCATACAGAGTGGCTCAGTCTGCATCTGCTGCCACTGCAGCCTACAGTGATGGGTAGGTGACCTGTAATAAAGTCGTATCTAATAACTCCATTGATGTTGGGTTATATAAAAAAGAAACTCCAGCTAAGTTCCTTCTAAATCGTTTTATTGATTTCCTGACTGGAACCAAATGAAAAGACATTAAGAAACTGTTCATAAATCCAAACTAAATGTCAGAACCATGACTTTATCATCAGTATCAGATGTTTAAACTTCCTGAATATTTTATCGGAAAACAAGCAAATGTTCTTGAGAAAATTACTGTGGGCCTTTAAAGCACATGTTTGCAATTGTTCTGTTGCCTTAGAGACTTCTCTTTAAAAAAAAAAAAGCAGCCTAAAAACAGAAACTCAAAATTATTTCAAGACGTTTTTACACGGGAAAGACAAAGTTTTCCCACTTCTCAATAAAACACAGGTTTTATTTGTCTGTAGGGGGCAGGAATGTGCAATACAAAAATATTCTAAGTGAAGACATGTGTTAATGCTGTCTTCTCTCATCATCAAAATACTGTAGTTATGATAATAATAAGGTTGTACTTCTATTAAATTTGTATTTTTTTCTGAGCTTGGGACTTAAGGAAAAGTCCTGTTTTGATTATATATGTATCTTTTTTGTTTTTTCTTATCTGTCTATCTATAAATAATCATGCATTTTTAAATGTAGTTTAAATATTTTCAAATACGAATCGGATTGAGATTTAACAGTTATATTTTAAAATAAAAAAAAAAAAAAAAAACGGAAGTAAAATAAATGAAGTTGCAACCTTGCAGTTAGTAGACATCTGACCAATAAAAAAAAAAAAAAGGAATTAATATACCTGCTAAAAGACATAGAGCCAAATGTAGCTCCCTGTATGGCAAGCCGATTTTAACATAAATTCAGTTGTACCGCCTTTACATTCAAGATATCTCAAATTGTTTTATGACTGGACGTCTTAGCGATTTAAGATGTCTCTAATTATATTTTGACTTGTCAAAATACCTATTTGGGATATCTCTAATTACATTCTGACTAGTCGAAATGACCTCAGATTTACCATTAACTTGTATGAGTTAATTACTGAATTAATTACTGACTATCTGAAATACACATTTCAGATATAAATTACGACTAGTCAAAAAGTAAGTTCAAGATATCTCGATTTTAGTTTTGACTAGTCATAATTCTAATTAAAGATATCTCAAATGCCACCATAATTCATGATATCTTAACTGTATTTTAGGATAGGAGATATGCAGTTTTGACTAGTGAAAACTAAATTATAGATATCTTAAAAGCAAATAATGACTAGACAAAACAAATTTAAAGATATCTTGAATTGTAATTTCGACTATTCGAAATTCCTATTAAGATATCTCTAAATGAATTATAGATATCTTGAATTATTAAGTTTTTGCCATTAAAGATATCTTAAATTAACATTCTGACTAGTCAAAATGTGTAATGATCTTTTTAATGGGCTTCCAGGAGGATAATTCCTAAAAAAATTCCTTATTGTCAGTTTAATCCAAAGTAGGAAAAGTTAAATCAGCGTGTGACGCTTTAAATGACAAATCCGATGTTGTAATTTGAGATATCTTGAAAGAAATTTTGACTAGGCAAAATGTAATCGAAGATATCTTGAATTATTATTCTTCCTAATCAGAATGTAAATACAGATATCTTAAATTACCATTCCGGATAGTCAAATTGTGGTTTTGTCTAGTCAAAATGTATTTTAAGCAGAGATGGCAAAAGTACTCCCTTTCCGTACTTGAGTAAAAGTAGATACTTGTGTTAAAAAATACTCTGGTAAAAGTGGAAGTACTGATTACACTTCTTTACTCAAGTAAAAGTAACAAAGTACAGGCTTGTAAATTTACTTAAAGTATAAAAGTAAAAGTAGAAACCACTTTTTTCATGCCGTTGCCTACATTATAAATGGATGTCTGCCAATAGGACTAGATCTATGTTGTGTTCATTTTCAATCATCTCGTCGTCCATACTACTATGCTAACGCCACCTCCACCAAGCTGCAATGATTTGCCGCGAATGAATACGGCCGAATCTGTCGATTCATCTTGTAGTGGTGCGTCAAATGCAACGTAGATTCCCATCCAATTAGATTGAATTTGGTATTGATGACGTGAAAAATAATAACGGTAACTCCATTGAAATGATTCAAAACTAAAGTAACGAGCCAATTTTTTAAAATGTAAGAAGTAGAAAGTACAGATATTTGTGTAAAAATGTAAGGAGTAGAAGTAAAAAGTCGCCATAAAAATAAGTAGTAAAGTAAAGTAAAAATATCAGAAAAATCTACTTGAGTACAGTAACAAAGTATTTGTACTTCGTTACTTCCCATCTCTGAATTTAAGATATCTGTAACATAAATGTGGATGGTCAGATGAAACCGAATTTATGTTAAAAAGGCTTGCCATACATCCTGAGGTACACCAACATTTCCCCCATCCTTGATAGAAATAGTCTGGAAATAGAAACACATTGGTTTCTCCTGTGAAAGTTTGATCCACTTTATTGTATTGTATATTGTAAAAACAATTGATGTGATAAAATGCCACCTTCACAATCTTGGTATCGAAGAACAGATCAAAATTACAAGCTGCAAATATTTCATGTCAGGAACTGAGAAGTTTGAGAAGTATTCTGCAAGAAGACTGATTTCACTCATGGTTATCCGTCACAAACAACCTACTTTTTAATATATTTTGACCAGATACGGACGAGTTTACGCCGCTGCAGCCGACCCTTATCACCACTCGGTTGGACCAACGACAACATATGGGGTTGGGACAATGGTGAGCTTTGTTGATAAGTGCACAGCATCTAATTCATGTTGTCGCTCTGCTTTACACCTGGTATCAACGCTTCTGTTAACAGGCCAGCTTGTACCGAGGAGGATACAACCGCTTTACTCCGTACTGAGCAAAGCTTTACAGCTGACATGAACTCTGGGATGAGGATAAGTCATGATATCTTAAAGCCTGGAACTGTGGAAGAAAACTGTGCCTGTTATCCTCTACTGAGACTAACCAGAGTGTGACTCTGGATCCTTTAGGATCCTTTAATCTGCTGAAGAAGAGAATCTAATGTAACTTTTTAAGCCTTTATCTGAGTTTGTTTTAGGGATCTGATTCTACAGAGATGCTGTGAGACTAGTTTTGTGTTTTAAAAGCCACAAATTTCAGGGGTCAAATGTTGTAGAACCTAAGGTGACTTATTGATGGTTCCCTGTTTTTGAGTGTGAGTGTGTGAGCGTGGGAACATGTTCAGTAACTGAGTGGACAGAGACATGGCTGCATCTAGGATGGAGCTGGAATCAAGCTTCTTCCCACCCTAACCATCTACCTCTCTTACATTTTTAGATGTTCAAATAGCTGTTGGGTTGTAGTATTTGAAATTTTCTTTCCTTTTTTGTTTAATGACCTTTCTCTTCTTGTATTGAAATTAACGCGGCTGTTTTTCCCCCCCTAGTTTGTTTTACATTAACCTCTCTGGCTTTAGTGGAAATGTTTGGGTTTTTTTTGGTGAATTTTCTCATCCTTTTCTGTTGTTTTATTTCCTGTATGCTTCTCCTCCTTCAACTCTCAGCACTCTTGAAGTCTTTTCCTGCCTTTCTTTGTTTCTGTCGCTCTCTTTTTTTTCTGTTTGGATGTTTACCTCTGAATAAATCTGACTTTCCTCTCCTTTTCTTTCTGTTTTTTCTTAGTTTTTTTAGATTGCTTTTCTCTCATTACTCACTTTGTTTCTGTTTTATTGAAATAAAAAAAGATCAGGATCTTGAAAAATTTTTCCAATCTCGCAGATTTCAGCAGTTTTTCCATAGTTAAATGTTTTAGATTATTAAAAACATTTTAATATTAAACATAGCCTGACCAAATGCAAACAAAGGTTTTAATTGATTTTACTTATTAAGTAGTAAAGGGTAATTACTCCCTAATCCTAATATATTGTTGTGCTCTGATTGGACTCAACTGTCTTTAAGCACTTTCCTTAGTCTTTTACATTAAACTGAGGAAGTTTTCTCACCTTTTATTGCATATTTTCATTTTTCAACATCATTACAAAGAATTTCCATCAGATAAAGTGAAAACTTTGATTACAACACGTAACAACCTTTATTTTATTTTTTGTTTCTTGTTAGTCTGAGGTATTTTTCTTTAGATTGTTGTCCTGCTGAATAAACAAAATTTAAAAAAAAGTTTTGTTTTTGGTTAATCTGAAAACCTTTGTGTTAATTTTCTTCAGCAGTGATTTTCTCCTTGGTTTTCCTAAATGTTGTCCTGTAGAAACATAAAAATGGACATTAACCAATGAGAGAAAGATACTTGCATGGCTACAAATGTAATTCTAGGTTAATTAAATGTATCCTTGATGGCGCTAATGTAGTTTTGGTAGGTTTACCAAATCTGGCATGGTTAACTAGTTTCATGTTTTGTCCATTCATCGCACAATATGATTCTCTAAAATGATTTTGTGACCCTTTCCAGACTATTAAGAGTTTTGCTGTGATTGAATTTAGTTTACTTATTTCATTCTGTAGGAAATGTTTTATTGGAGGGATTTCTTGATTTGGTCGGTGTTTAATCTGTTTTAATATATGGGATAATTATATTTTCTCTGGGTGAAGTTGGTTTTAGACACCTATTGTCCCTGAAAAATGAACCCTAATTCAAAAATTGTAGGTAGTATTTTCCATTTAATTGTGACACACACTGTTTAGGAGAAAACTGAACTCGTTTAAATCATAAATATACAGTTATACAGTGTATAGATATAGGAATTATATTCTAATGAAGCTTTGTGTTTCTTAGATTAGGTCACATTTTGCAGAAAAACTTTTTGTTTACTTATTTTTTCTTTATTTCAAAGTTTCTCCAATTCCCGCTTTACTTTGTTCATTAGGTATTCTCTTCTTTCTCCAAATAGAACATTAAAACACCTGCTTTTTCCCCTCTAAGCTATGAGATCTTTCTTTTTACATTTGAATTTTCCACTTTGCTGACTTTCCATTAACTTTCCTTTTTTAGATCATGAACCACTTTAAATTGATTTTAGAGGTTCTAAAATGGTTGATACAGATTGTAGGAAATGCATATTTTAGATTTAAGTCACTATTACGCAGAGGTATAAGCTTTAGGCTTGGCTGATTTTAGGCCTTACACTCCATTTGCAACTGCTACATTTCTAACACTAAATCATGTCCGTTGAGACATTGTACTGAAGGCTTTAAATCAGCGATCAACTAAAACTAATAGCATGCTTTTTCACTTTCTACGTTCTTAAGCTGTTACTTTTCTCAAATGTTTTTCTTTAATCTTGTAACAATAAACATTTCCTAAAATTGTTTGGACCAATGTAAAGAAATTACATGTTCTTATTCTCTCAGGTCTTTAAAACCATTAACAGGTAAATCACCCAGCAGTCCTGGTCTAACTGAATTAATCCACTAAGAGAAAAACAAAAACAAAACATGCCGTTTATCATTTAATTTTTATTTTTGAAAAGTATTTACATAATATACACATCATGGCAATGTTCTCAGATCTGTGTAGAAGTGGGAAAAATAGGGAGAAGGGCTTTGCAGATAAACCTTCAGCTTGTTAGTGCACTGCAACATAAACTATAAAAGCACTGCAGATGTAATACAATACTTACTAGTCAGGGTGATAAGTTGCACACAGCAAATGCTCATTAAATAATTTGACAGAAAGGATAGGAAGAGAGAAATCCTGGTTAGATGTTCAGTAAGGAGAGGACATGCGGGGGATTGAGAAGTGAAAGGTAAGGCGAAAAAAAAAATCTTAGACAAACTGGAAATAAATAAAAAATAAAGGGAGAGGAGAGGACTGTGTCAATGATCAAGAAAGGAGATTCAGAGACTTGAACAGTAACAGAGGAGCAACAAAATAAGTGAAACAAAACATGAACTGGAGAAAAAAAAAAATCAGTTAGTCAACTGGGGTGAATTATATTTAAATTTAGCCTCAGATGTTCAAAATTTAAACCTGTGTAGAAACTTTACAACAAAGATAATTTAGATGAGTCAATTCTTACCCTATGAGCACATTTCAGAAACCTTAACAAGACTTTAAAAACCTAATATTTGAAAAGAAATTCTGCATGTCCAGACACACTTTTGATGAGGGAGAAATCTTACATAAAAGTATGTCTTTAAATGCTAGTACATAAAGAGGGGAAAGGAAAATATATATAATAAACCAACAACTGTACAGATTAGGAAAACAGAGCAAATGCACCTGGACAAACAGAAATCAACATAGGATCATTAACAGACTAGCTATTAAAACTTAAACATCTTAAATATTTGGATTAGCAGCAGGACATGTTTATACATTTCATTGTGAGAGGCTCCCGTGTTATTTAACCAGCTGTATGGCTGCAGTGTGAGCCGGTCAAAGCAGGACTTCTCACTTCACTCTTAGGCAGCCTTCTGGAGGATGTTCACCCGCTTATTCACTCCATGTTGCTTCTGCAATGCAGCAGTGCTACGAGCTGAAGAACGAGAGGCGTGGTGGTGTGTGGGAAGGAGGTTTGGGGGGGTGGAGGGGAGGAAGGGAGGATAGGATGAATGAAGGGGGAAAGAAAAGACAAGTTTAAATCATGGTCAAAATATCTATAGTTCTTAGACTTGTATTTCTGATGAGAACGATCTCTCCATTTATCGTTTGTTGAGACGACTTAAACATGCTGGAAACACGCCAGAGCTACTGTTTCCTTACACATTATAGAGTACTAGCCTGACATCCCACAACAAAATGATGAAAACAATCTTAGAAAAAACGTTTTCAGGCTGTGCTTCCATTTCTCTATTGCAAAAGCTGTAACATGCAGCCAAATCATCCACATCTGAAATCGTTTTGCATAAATCTTATGAAAATAAAGGAAATCTTTAACTTACCCAGGAGTTAACAAAAGGTTTGCACAATTAAAATGAAAGCAAAAAAAAAAAAAAAAAATCCAAATATGATACAATTTTACAACATTGCTGTTAGGTAAGCAGCTTGCACAACAAGCCTGCCACCAATCCTGCTGTGATTGAGTACAAGTGGAATACACTGAGGTCAACATCTGCCCTGATCATTTAATACTCAATACTACTGAGCTGAAGATTTCCCCCTGAGGAGAACTATATCAACCTGCTGTTAAAATTCCAACAACAGGTAAATATCATCATCTGAATAATGGGACAAGCAGCAATAAACGTCTGTTATGGCTTTGGGAGCCATTTACTACATTTACAGCTTTAACATACAAAATGACTGACTTGCTGTCTTCTGGCTGTAGAAAAACTTTCCAGATCTTGATGAACAATCCATGGCAACGTGAAATAAGTCCAATTAGACAACTATTTTCAGTTTAAATATAAACTGAAAATAGATAATCAAAAATAATTCGACTAATTTATCTTACAAATTTCAAAGAAGCATCGAGTTGGCAGTTACAATGACCTACACTCAGTTTCCTGAATCCCTTTTTAATTGACCGTCTACCTCCATATAAAATTTATCTTGGGAATTACTTCCAGACACTGCAGTATAAATGGGCTGTGAAAAAAGTAAATCTTAGCAGATCCACTGTTAGTTCTTTTGCAGGTATAGCTAAATTTTTAGCTTTTCTTTGAACAAATCTACCTATGAATACTTAAAATTCTTCTGCCACTCAGTGATAGAAAGCCAATACTGTTGTCCGAGACGGAAGGAAGCAGAACGGCACCAAGCAGCGAAGATGCCTCAGCTGTGCCGCCACCCATCTCGTTCCAGAAGTCTCTTTCTTACCAGCTCTGCAGATACAGTGTAGCATACAAACCACTTGCTTCTCCTTGATGGTCCTGTGAAGTTATCCTTAGATGCAGATCCTCCTTAGTGGTGTTTTCTGTGCAGCAACAGCTGCTAAAAGGTCCAGATGGATTTATAAAAGCATCATCACTGCAGTCCAACAGCACAGAGACGTGCAGGATTCTAGACGCTGGCAGGAACTTTTACCTGACCCTGATTAAAGCAGAACCTCATCCAACTTCTTGAATTTGAATTTAATCTTGTTGAAGAACGCATCGCAAAAAACAAAACAAAAAAACAAATTAAAAAAAACAAAAAAACAGTCAGTGCTCCTCAAACTGGGACCTCTTCGATGTGCTGGTATTTTATAACAGCGAAAGACTTCTGCTGGATCAGGAACAGTGATTCACAGCCAAGTCCATTTCTTTCATGAAGGCTTCACAGGTGGGCAGGATGCTTGACAGGACATACAAACCACCAGCTTTTCCTCTTGGAAAATGGGTGCCATCTTCTCACAGTCTTTAAGAGCAACCAGTCGCACCAACGCGATCCTGCAGGGCTGAGAGTGTGGAGGACAACCTGATGAAGAGCCATTTGAATCTTGATCTTCAGGTCTTTAGGCTGTTGACTTGAGGGAGGAAAAACATAACAGAACACCGTTAGCACTAAAATCTGAGGGGTGAAGGAAGGGATCCATTAGGGTGATCTCCCTGAACTAGATGTGTATGGTCAATACTGAGAGTAATCTCACTGGTAAACTGTTCACCACCTTATAGCATCTAGATTGATTGTTAATCAGCTGTTATCTGTAAAACAAGATCCCCCTTACTTTGAGGTCTTCTACATTATCTGAGGTGTCTGAAGGGCAGTGCAATGTAAGTAAGGAACTAAATGATGATCTGTCTATGTCTTTCTCAATAAGGTTATCCCCCACCACCCTCTCTCCCTCAACAGGAAGCCAGAGAGGCTGTACTGGCTTTGCAGTCTATCTTACTGGGGTCTGAAGGGTAAAAGGAAACGCCTAGACTAGTTAAAAAGGCCATACAGGAGTCTAAACATTGAAAGCCCAGAGTTTTTTGCACATATTGTACTGGAAGGTCAGGTCTGAATCTGTGAAGAAAACAAGAGACAAAAGTAAACCAGGTTAGTTTAAACTAGAGATATCATATTAAAAATACTCTGATGCATCATTATAAAAATCACTAAAAATATATCTTAGTTCAGCAATTCAAAAAAAAAAAAAAATCCACTTATTAACTATACATCAAATTATTATTTGTGGTTTTTGAAGATGGTTTACAGTGAATGAAAACCCTGATGGAGAATTACATTAGCCTTTCATAAACCTCGATTTTCCAGCAGATGTCTCTGCTGGCTGTAGACTAGATGTAATTTTTTTTTTTTAGATGATTTTGCTCCCAGATCAAACTGTGGAAAATTCACTTAAGAACTCAAGCCTCTAGGACTCTTAGTTCTAGAGGCTTAGTTGCCATTACATACTTTTCTTGGCCTTAAAAAAATCTACATTTCTTTTTGTAAATGTGGGTTTTTAGTTCTCTTGTAAGCCATACTCAAAACCAGACAAAATGCTAAAGAATCTACACAATAAAGAGGTTTCCCCCCTGTAGAACTCTGTAAAGGAAATAAAATAACTTGATTTTCTAATTTACTGACATAAACCTATTCATGCTTCTTAATCATAACTTACGTTTTAACTATGGCCCGAAGTGCAATCTTTCTCTCTCTTTCTACAAACTTGTCAATGAGATACGAAGCCATGCGAGGGGCTTCCCGGTAGAGCTTAAAGAAACGATGGTAGTTCCCCAAAGCCCAGGCAGCACGGAGCGCAAGAGCATGAGCTACGCACTCATCTGCCCGCAAGGCCGGGGTCAGGTAAACAAGCTCAGTGATCTGATCTGGAAGGAAGGGAGGCAAACATTAAAAATGCAAAAAAATAAAAACAACTTAATTGATGCACAAAAATACAAGCTTACCTCCAGAGTTTCTAGTGAAAATGTAATAGAGCAGTCTATAAGCTGTAAACTCTCCAATATTCTCAGATGGATTGTCCTTGTACAAAGCCTTCAATTGAGTCTGGCATTGGTTGAACTCCTCATGGTCTCCCTAAAAGCCAAACAACATTAGCTTATTAAAGAGAATCACATCATCACAAAGAACAGAGGACATAATACCAAAACAAAAAAACATATCTTACCTTTTCAAGGGCGATACGTGCATGACACTCATACACTTCCACTGTGAAGTCTGTTCGAACTCCTTGAACCTAAAAGAGAGAAAAAATGAAAAATTAGTTTGAGTCCAAGTCAAAAGTTTTAAAAAATCATTCAGAAGTAAAGCAACGTACCGTAAGGTCCTGTCTTATAGATTTCATCTGCTCACATGCATAGGCATAGTCCTGGTTGGCTTTCCAGTGGGCCTTTACAGCCTGCAAAGATTTTCTAAGTACCTGCGTGAAGACAGACAAGGACAAGAATAAAGACAAAACCTTTGCCTCTGAAGGCCACAAGCTTTGTGTACATATACATTTATTGTTCAAAAAAAAAAAAAAAAACAGACTTAAGATTAAGACCAGTGATTTAACACAGAGGCTGCAGTAAGAAGGTTGTTTATTTATATATATATTTTTTTTACACAAAATATATAACCCTGTTTGAAAGCACCCAATTCATTGAGAACTATGTTATAGTCTCAGAAGAATCCATTTTAAGTATTCATAGATGAAATGATCTTACAGCCAAACATAGAACACTGAGCTGCAAACTGACCAATACACAGCTGGATAGTTGGATAGGGAATAACAGATATAAATGTCTTCAGAGGAAAATATAAGAAGTATTCATTTTAGTTTAGAGATCACATTTTTTGTCCTTTTACGCCATTTCTCCACATACCTGGACAGGGCGAACAGTGGAGGGGTCAGGGGCACAGGTGAGCCTCAGGTAGCGCTTTGTGATGTCCTGACATGAGCCCACAATAGGGCAGTCCTCCCAGCTGAGGCCTTCCTGGGTTCCATCGGGTAGATCCAGAGAATTGATGGAGAGAACCAGCGGCTCAGAGCGAAGCTGCTTTTGGAAGCGAGCTGCTCTACTTTGTTTCTTAGCCTCCTTGTTTGGGTCATGGAAATCCATACCAGCAGTACCTCCTTTTCTCTTTTTTCCGACAGCAGAACCGTCTTCCATGTTTCTAAAAGATACATTTTGATTAAAAATTTTATACAGCAAAAAGTTACATTAATAATGACAGAACACAGGAACAAACAGATGTGATAAGTCAGCTGGTTGCCTGCATTAGACCAGTCCAGATCAGAAATCTGTATTTGCATTCAGTAAATGGACCATATCTAACACACCTTTCTAACAACACTCTATGGTAATTACAGCAAAGCTGTCCTTTGCTGTAATTTAAAACTCGTCACTGATTATGCTGGATTTGGAAGTTTGGAGACCTTTTGGAAAATATGAGAGTTAAAGTACATTTATCAGAGAGTATGAAGAGAACCACCTGTTCAGTAGTAGTAGTTACAGCAACTGATGCCAACTGCCAATCTCCAACATAAAAAGCTACAAAAAAGTTTAAATTCTAACTGCAACAGTTTTGGCCTTTGTTCTGGAAAAACATGCATTTTTTAAAAACATGAAGTTACAATGCAACTATAAATAAAGCATCTACCGTCTTCCTCTGTTAGACTTTCCTCCTCTTCCTCGGCCTCTCTCACCACGTCCTCTCTCCCTATCATTCCCGCGACCCCGCCCTCCTTTCTGTCCTCTTCTGGACAGCTGAGGCTGAAGGTCACTGGAGATGCTGCTGTCTGACTGTGAGCCAGAATCACTGATAAGGTAGACAGAAGTCATTTCAGCACTTTGCATTTGGACAAACCACGTGTTCATAAAACTAAGCGAATACCTGTAGCTTACCTGCGCCTGTGTCTTTGGTTGCTTCGATCTCTGTGTCGGCCATGTGAAGGTGATGGCGAGTGGGAGGAGGATCGCGATGAGCTTGATGATGGACTCCTTTGAGAAAAAATGTTCCTGTAGTTACCTAGCCTGTTGGCAATCCCTCTGCCCCTTGAAGCACCCCCCGCAGTACTCCCTCCACGTATCAAGGAGTTATCGGATGTCCTCTGAGGCTGAACAGCTTCCCAACGAGACTGCTTGACCTTTAACCTGTGGAGAATAAATGATCAGTGTCAGATTAAATAAAATACAGATAAACCTATGTGAAGTTATGCAGATCTTTCTATACATGACGTGTTAAACATGTTAAATAGTAAACTAACGTGGAGCACTAAGATCAGGGGAAATCTTTTCTGTTCTTAGAGCTGCCTGTTCACAGTTCTGTGCTGTCCCTCGAGTCATGTTCTTTTTGTTGTTGTGACTGAGTAAAGGTTGGCCAAAGTCCCACTCGTCTTTACAGAAACCACTGATTTTCCTATGGTTTTGCTAATGTTTTGTCGACCACACCCAGAGAAAGAAGACTTTACTCAAGAAAAAAAAAAAAAGTCAAGAGTAAGATCAAAAGTAAGATCTTCCCAGCATTCATTAGTTTCTGCTGACAATTCCAACATCTTAAGCCAGAACTAAACCCACTCTGGTAACGGCTCTCGGGTCCAGTCAATTGTGTAAGCAGAGCCATCCTTGAGCCGCTCCTGGAGGACCTCCTTCAACACTTTCTCCGTACGGTCCTTGTCTTCCTCGGTTTCGCAGGCGGTGAAACAACGCTGCACATATTCCTTCATCGCTTGGGGCCAATCCTGGGGTCTGGAGAGAATTTTAGGGTTACTGTCCATTCAACACATGATGAAAGAAAGTGAAAGGGAGGAAGCAAAGCCATTCCTACCGTGTCTGTGCACCTCCAGGTGCAATGCTGCCAGTAACTGGTGAGGAAGGGGTCTGATTTAACCCAGTGGGCTGTTCACCTTGTTGGAAAGCTTGATTGGAAACTGGGGAACCCTGAACCTGATAGGGCCTCTTAGAAATATTAAATTTAACAGGAGCTGTCCCTGGTGCCTCTGTGGGGGAGAAACATTTAAAGCATACAATGATTTGCCTTTGGGTTTTTTTCCCAAAATGAAAACAAAAACTAATAATGAGGCAGCTGTAGAATAGGAAAGAGAAACCTTACGTTTCATGCGGTGCCAGAGTTGCTGTCCTTGGTTTTGGTTTTTATTTGCCTCTCCCTGACCCAGCCCAGGTACATACTGACTCTGCATCTGTTGCTGCTGGGAATTATTCTGGGGAGGCTGGTAGGTGTTCTGGGCTTGGAAACTCTGGCCATAGTTTGGTCTTGCCTGGGGGTGTTTGTACACTGACATTTGGTTTGGGTCGCTGGGTGGGTATGACATGCCATTGTTGGCATTGTAAGAAGTTTGTGAAACAGGTTGAGCATACTGGGAATTGGGGGAAGGGGGGATAGGTTGGGGTGGGGGAGGAGGGGGGTTCTCTGAGGTAGTGGGACTCTGGGGTGGCTGAGGTGTAGCAGGTGGGGGAGGCTGTGGTTGGGAGTAGTTTGGCGTCTGGTCCTCCATGCCGGGCACAGGGGGAGGCTGGTAAACCAAACAGTAGAATCAGGGACACTTTTAATAACAGCACATCAAATAATAGCCTTAACTTAAATTTAGTTCTGACATTTACATTCATATATTCACCATTTTGTCACATGCCAAGTAGTTTTGTTTGTTAAATCAACAAAACTAATCTGAAAGATTTCAAAACAAGACATAAGCTTATATACCTGTCCATTAGAAGATGGAGTTCCTGAATATGTTCCCGGAGGTACACCATACTGATTTGGTTGGTATGCAGCTCCATACTGAGGGGGGAAAATGGAGACCAGACATTGCACGTTAAACACTGAAGATATGAGCTAAATAAATTGAACACCTTAAAACAGTAACTCTGTCCATGCAGGGTGTATATGGAGTCGTTTCAAAAATTGACAATTTATCAATAGCAGTCTTTGATTCATTTCGAATGAAACGGCTCTCCATAGGTTTAATTTTGCTGACGTTCTGTGTCCTTGGACAATTCTTCTACCACACCTCTGTTTAAGAGGGGACTCAGAACAGTGCTTAAGATGTTTATAACAACTCTGTCTAAAAACTGCCCACAAAGCTGGGAATAAGAGTGAATAAAAAACAATCCCCAAAGTCTAAAACTTCATGTCAAATATTCTATTAACCAAAATTTGTGTTAATAAAATCAAAATGGCACTAGAAAAGAAATCCAGGTTCTCTAATAATAGTCACACAAAAATAGAGAACACACCATTTTCTTGTCACACAATAAGTCTGCAAAACATCCCCAAGAAGCAATTTATTTTTCTGTACTCACAGTGCCCATGGGGTAGTAGTAGTTGTAGGGGTATGTGTATCCAGGATAATGCTGTTGAGTTTGCTGGTACCATGAATAGTACTGCTGCTGCTGAATGGCAGATGAGTCGCTGACAGCTGGCTGAAATTGGCTTCCCTATAATAATAATAATAATAGGAAACAAAAAGCTGATATTAGTGAATCAACTCAAACCAAAAAAAATAAAAAATACAAGCCTCCGTAATGCTGCTCGTCAAGCAGTTCCTATCTACCTGTACCCTATCAACATGACACATTTCTGACTCGCTTATTTCTGGTGGGAACTATATTGAACATATCATGAATATATATGCTGAAACATGCTTTAAAAAAAAGAAAGGCAATGGAGAGAAAGCACAAACCTCAACAGCGTTTCTGTTATCTTGTGTATTCTTAGCAGAAGTCTGGTTCTTGTTGATTGATGCAAGTGCTTGCCTGGCTTTCTCCCATTCTGGATTTTCATGAACATGACCTTCTCCAGTAGAGACATAGGACCTAGCATCAACAAAGAAACATAGTTGACATGTTATAAAAAAGAAAAAAAAAAAAAGCACTAACCAACTTTCACATATTTTAATTCAATGTAAATTAAGCTATTGTAACGTATTGTATATAACGTACTGTAACTGGAGCAGATGAACCCTTTTTGACCAGGTGCCGGTTCTCTCATTTACATATTTTTAGATTTGTGTAAAACTGCAATCAAATAAGGCACAGCAATATTCTTTTTTTTTTTTTGCAAGATAAACTAGGGCTGGGCGATAATTCAATAACGATATATATCGATCGATAGACGTGTGGCGCAATAGAAAA